>NW_018239547.1:6654-38934 GCF_001263595.1 Phalaenopsis equestris | reverse complement strand
TTTGGTGAGCTGGCCCCTAGGGTTAAGATTGGGTTTGATTCCATGGGGGTGGCTCTCAATTTGGCCATTTTCTGGAGCCTATTCTTTGGTGACTAGGCCGACCGACAAGGCTAGGAGAGGTGCTCAGGAGGTCAGGTGAGCCAGGGGAATATGTCACAACAATTTATTGGGCAGGTGCTTAGTTTTGGCAAAAATCCCTTAGGCTTAAGCAATTTTGGAAACAAATCCCTTGATTTGGGGATCCTTTGGTCCGTGGATCATTTGGGTGGTTCCATGGGTTTTAGTCTGGTCAATAGAGTTTAAAATTTGGCTGTGGTGGTCTTTGGTTGGTCAATTTGGCTTAATTGGGTCAATTTTTTGTGAAGGAGTCTATGTATGTCAATTTGGCTTAAAGTGGTTTTGGGTTGGGCTAGCCATGATAGCCATGACCTTGAGCCCAATTTGACCTTGAGCCCAATTTATTGATCAATGTTGTGTAGATGATTGTAATGAACAATTTTGGTTAAGGATTGAAGTGATTTTGAGTACAATTGGGGGTTCAATTTGAGGGGTTTTTGAATTTTGATCAACTTGGGCATGTTGGGCTAGACTTGGGTCTATATTGAGCTAGGCTTGGGCTAAGTCCAAATTGATTGTTGAGAATGATCAATAGGAATGTCTTGAAGAGTTTTCAACATGAATTGGGTGCCAATTTTGGAGCTAAGGCATTCAATTTAATTTGGGGACTTAGCCAATTTGGGGCAAATTTGGGGATTTTTAGATTTAAGCTGAAATTTAATGAAATTGAGGTTTCACCAAGGCCAATTGAAGGTCAAGTTTGATGTTTACGAATGTTAAGAAGAGTTTTCAACATAAATTATGACAAATTGAGTAGGTTATAGGCTCAATTTGGTGAGATCAAGTCATATGGCAAAAATTAGGGGTTTGACCTAGATCAAAATTAAGCTCAAAGCATGGTCAATTGAGCTTGAATTTGGTTTAGATTGTTCATATGAAAGGTGAATTTGAGTTTAGAATTGAAATATGGGAAAATTGGGCCCAAATTGATGGACATTTGAGGTAAATTTGGGGAAAATTGGGCCTTTAAAGGCAATTTGGGGGTTTTGGTCAAAATGGTCAAATTGGCCAAATCGTGTTTAATTGGAGGGTTCAAATGGGTTTTGGAGACTTTTGAAGTGATTTTGAGAGTTTTGGGAAATTTTGGACTACCAAGGGTATTTAGGTAATTTGGGTGGATTTGGGGCATTTTGGTAAATTTGACATTTTTGGGTAGTTTGTATGTTTTCAAAAGGTTTGAAATGATTTTTGAATAAATTTGGGTATTTTGGGTAAAATTGCGAATTTAGGGTTTCAAGGATACTTAGGTAATTTGGGGGAGTTGAGGGGCAAAAAGGCTAAATTGGGTATTTTTGGTAGAATTGGGGTGCTAACCACGATAAATGAGCTATGGACCAATGGGTTTGTATTTGTGAGTGATTGTGAATGAGGTGAGTGTAGTGAGTGCCTTAGCTTTAGACCAACACCCGGAGTCAACCCTAAGGGCAAGCAGTCATATGGGAACTCGCGTTGAGCTCCAGAGTGTAGTGAGTGCCTTAGCTTTAGACCAACACCCGGAGTCAACCCTAAGGGCAAGCAGTCATATGGGAACTCGCGTTGAGCTCCACTATATTGACCCTACCTACTAAGTGCTAGAGGTTAGGACCAATCTGAAGAGCTTCAAGTTAAGTAAAGTGGAGTTTAGAATTTCTAATGGTGAGGGTTACTTTTCTATTTTTCTAGGAATAGTCAATAGAAAAGACCTATGGTTAAACCTTAGGCTACTAAAGAGGAAAACTAAACCTCAACCTAAAGTGAGGTCAACAAATGGACCCCCAATAGGTGTGGTGTGCTGAGCAAGCATACTGCGCGTATTGGTGTTGACCAACGAGATCAACAAAACCAACGCAGACTACCAAGTAAACAGACTTAGGAGGTGTAGAATTGTGTGTGTTATTTGTTTCTGCTGGGGAATTAGCAGGTGAAAATTTGATCTAGATCAGAAGGTAGGAACTCTCGCTGGGGATTGGAGAGTAGGTTTTGAGTTATTAGATTTCAGGTGTTTATAGATGATGGGAATCAGTATGTAAGTGCTGACCCCGAGGTGGGAATTGAAGTTTAGGTATTAGTTTCAGAAGAGGGTTGAAAGTTAAGGACCGACCTCGAAATAGTGAATAAGAAGTTAGGGACTGATTCCAGGATAAGGGTTGAAAGTTAAGGATCAATCACAATAGAGAGGATCGGAAGTTAAGGACCGACCTTGAAAGGAGAGGATTCAAAAGTTAAGGACTAATTACAAAATGAGAATTGAAAGTTAAGGATCGATCTCAAGGGAGAGTCAAAATTTAAGGACTGACCTCAAAAGGAGTGAATCAGAAGTTAAGGACTGATTCTAAAATGAGAATTGAAAGTTAAGGATCAATCTTGAAAGAGAGTCAGAAGTTAAGGACCGACCTCAAAAGAGTGAATTAGAGGTTAGGGACTGATTCCAGGATAAGGATAGTTAAGGATCAATCAAAAAAGAGAGTCAAAAGTTAAGGATCGATCTTGAAAGGGTGAATCAGAAGTTAGGGACTGATTCCTAGATAAGTATTGAAAGTTAAGGATAAATCACAAAAGAGAGTTGGAAGTTAAGGACCAACCTCAAAAGAGTGAATCAAAAGTTAGGGACTGATTCTAGGATAAGGATTGAAAGTTAAGGATCAACCACAAAAAACAGACAGAAGTTAAGGATCGATCTCCAAAAGGTGAATCATAAGTTAGGGACTGATTCCAGGATGAGGATTTAAAGTTAAGGATCAATCTCAAGAGAGGGTCAAAAGTTAAGGAACGACCTCAAAAAGAAGCGAATCAGAAGTTAGGGACTGATTCCAGGATAAGGATTGTCCAGGATAAGGATTGAAACAGGATTGAAACTTAAGGATCAATCACAAAAGAGAGTCAGAAGTTAAGGACTGACCTCAAAAGAGTGAATCAGAAGTTAATGACTGATTCAAAAATGAGAATTGATTGTGTTGAATCGAAAGATATATGTCGTGTGCAAAGGTTGACATTGTTGAAGAAGATTTGTGAAATTTTGTGAGGTTTTGTGCAGAACATGAAACTCCGCGGGGAAGTTAAGAGAATTAGTGCAAACAAAGATAGTTGTGTTGCGCGAGCGAAGAGTAAGAGACCTCGAAATCCAGAGAATCAACTCAATAGATTTATTTTCTTTTCTTGTTGTTTTTATCATGTTTAATTTTCAAAATATGTTTTCAAAAGTTTAATTTTAGTTGGTTGATTTTTTAAAAGAGATTTGTTTTGTTGTTTGTTTGTTATTACATTTTTTTATTTGAATTTTATTATCATAAAAAGTTTTGTTATTTTGTTCTCTGTTCATTGTAATCCTGAACCAACACATGGTCTGTGGCTTTTATCCATCACACAAAAAGGAAATTGAACAAACAGACAAATTTCTGAAAGAAACTTCATTCATCTGCTCTAATAAGTGTTACAAGTTAGGTGTAGGCCAAGGCCTCAAAAAGTACAATGTGTAGATTGCATCAAAGTACATCCAAAAATAGGCCATGCCAAGTACATATCATAAACTGAGCATGTCTAATACATATCATATCTGCTGCAACGTAGTGCAGCAAAACTGAAAGGAATCCTTTGAATGTCTGTCTCTGACGGGGCAAGTTTCTGATCGAGCTGACCTTCTAAGCCATGCTATAGGACAAGAGTTCCCTTTGCATGTGCTTAGAGGTGCAACCCCTCAAAGCTCGTACGGTAGCGGTTCCTCCAATTCTGGATTTGGTTGAAATCCATATGACATTTTACTGTTGTCCATTCGTCGAAAGGTCACGGACCCCCTACGGTGTCATACCCCTGGAATACAGTGTTTGGCGACGTTCGCCCCATTTCCTTTAAGGACTAGCACTGAACCAACAGGCAGTGGAATTTCTATAGCTCCTCTGAATTTGTCAAGACCAATGATATCAATTTTGTTTCTAAATAGGATATTACTTTTGCTCATGAATGTGACCGTGCAGGAAGGCTTCACGAAGTCATGATGATCAATGGGTAGAGGTATGCAGTCTCCTTCATTTTATATGTTAATAATGAAACTGTTAGGGATGCAGTTAGCTTGCAGTATACTCCATCTGACCATTCTTTTAATCATCCACTTTATCATTGGAGGTAGTGGGTAGTGGATCCACGTGGATCCACCTGATCGTGTTTGAGAATCCCAGGAGGATTTCCTTGTCTATCATTGGTAAAGTTGTACCAGCAGCCACACTGGATAGTGATCTTCCCCTTTCCTCGCATCCACTTTCTTGGCTCGAAATAGGTTCTTTCCATAAGCAGGCCAGCTCAACCTCTATCTCTCAGGTCAAAAATGCTGTCGAGAATGTTTCGTTTATCACATTATGAGAAGACCATGGTGTATAATTCCAACCCTTCTAATATGTTGATGAACCTCCCTTGCACTTCTTCATAGAACTCAAAGTCCCTTTTGTTTACTTTGCTTATTCTGTAGTATTTTGTCGTACTTATGATCAACTGCTGTCAAGGATGTTTCCTCATTTCAATGGCGATGGGAACCCAAGTTGGTGTTGTTTCTATCTGCAGTGGAATGTATGACTCTGCGTCTGCTGTCTGCAGTGGAATGTATGACTCTGCGTCTAACGGGACGTATGGCTTTATACCCCACGGGACGTATGGCTTTGCATCCATTGGGTAATCGGTGGCTGAGACCCATCGTCAGTAGATGCGTACTCCTCTAATGTGTTGTAGCACAGTAAGTGTAGGACACTGCAGTCCAGGCACTCCACAAATGCCTCTGTAGCTGACGCTTGTGTTGGTATCTCAACGTTGCAGGTAGGGCAACCTGTACACAGAACATCTGAAGCTGGTAGTATTTCTGGCTTTGCAACAAATCTTGACTCATCATCTGTAGCAGGCAGGCTGGAAGATGTCTCTCTCATGCCTGGATCATAAATGTTCCTATCAAGTATAAGAGTAAGCAAGTTCTCCACCTCTTTCTGGCATCTTCTTTCTTCTCGTAAGAAAACCCTTTGCTTTCTGCGGCTAGCAGTTCTACGCTGAGTTCTTTGTAGAGGCGCATCTGGAAGTCTTCCATTATCGGCAGCGATTTCGGTGTAGCTATCATGGATGGTAGGCGACTGGTGTTGACCTCACTTTTAGTGAAGGTCTTAAAATAACATCCATAGACCAAACTCAACTTGAGGAATCTTATGGTTTAAGATTCTGAGACATATTTAAAAGACCTAAAATGATCATTGTGATCATTAAGATAAAGGCTCTACCAACATTGACTTCTTTGGACATACATATGGTTATTAAAACCTTAAAAATTGAAATAATCCTCAAAGCACTCCTTTTGGAGCTTAACAATGACAATAGCCTAAATGATCAAATCAGTGGTGACAAACACTAATCTGGTCAAATTTTGACTTAATGATCACCATAATGATCATAAAGTCAACATTGACATTTAATTGATCCAATTGGTCAACTTTGACCCAAATAGTCAATTTTGGTTAAACTGGTCAATTTTGGTCAAATTGGTCAACTTTGGTTAATTTGGACTAATGAATCAGTTCAAACCCTAAAAATGGACAAATTGGATTATTTGATCATTTCAAAACACCAAAATGATCAAACTAGACCATTTGGTCAACTACAGACACCATTGACCAACTATTGGTCAAAATGACTAAGGTGAACACTAATAAGGTGAACCTCCATGGTCACCACTTTGATCATTTGATCATTCATAGAACCAAATGACCACCATATCGTCAATTTGACCATTCTGGTCAACTTTGGTCAACCTTGGTCAAACCCAAGTCATACCCATGGACTCCATGACTAACCCAACCATGACAAAGTTAGGTAAGTCACATTGGTCAAACCTAGACCAGAATAGGTCAACCTTGGTCAACTCTAGTCAACTTTGGTCAAAATATTCTATTTTGAACCAAATTGGTGAAATCATCAACACCAAAAATCATTCTAACCAATTTATGGGTTAATGTTATAATTTCATACATTTTTAATTAATGACATAATTAATTAAAAATGGATTTATGAGCATTTAACCCTAAATTAAATGACATCACATATGACATCTAAAATCTATAAATAGTTTTCAAAATTAAATTGGACACATAAATGGTCATCTAATAGGTCATTCATGACCCATAAGACCTATTATAGCCCATGACACATCATCCTTGACAAAAGACAAAATTATTATGGAGTAATCATGAAGGAAGGAACTTGTGTGTCATTTCTTCATGAATGATTGAATGAAAGGGTGGTAAGCTCATCTTACACCTCCATCACCCTCCAATGACAAAGAGACTTGTACCAATCTCATTTTCCCATGATTAAGCCATGATTTTCCCATGATTAAGGTAATCATGAGCTTAACATAATGAGGGATGATGAGGAAGGGTATGTGTCATCCCTTCCTCAACATCATTCACTGACCCACAAATTTTACTTGGTGAAGGCTCTATCAGGCTGGTTAAGTTGCCACTCACACCACCCAAGCTTGCCAATGGACGTTGGCCAAAATGGAAGCTCAAATTTTAAACCTAAATGAAGATTTCCAAGGATAATTGATAGAGTGCTTTATCCATATGATGATTACCTTTAGAACTTATCCTCAGATCATTCTAAGGATAGAATATACCTTCCCTGCATAGCCTTGAACCATTTAGCCACCATTAATGGCTATAAAGGAGCTTTCTATGAACTTCCTTAAGAGGAGAAGAGGATACAATGCTCAAGGGAGGAAACCTTCAACAGTGAAGTTCTTCCCTATCATCTAGGCCATTGATTCCCCATAGAATCATGTCGTAGAGCTCACTGCATCTTTCTAATTTTTCTGCCAAAAAATAGAAAAAAATTTGGTTTGACATAAAACCTCCCAAAACTTTAAATTAACTCCTCCAAATCCATCTTTGACCTTAGAGAAGAAGATTCCAATTGAAATTTGATGTTCCCATTAGCTCCAACCTACTCTTCAATGAAGTCGTGAGCCCATTTCAGTGAAATCATACCTCCACTTGATTTCACTCTAAATTGAGCTTACCAGGAGCTTCGTAAAGACCTAGGGAGCGTTCCAGACAAATTTGATTGAAGCTTCACTTCATCAAGCTAAGGTATGGCCATTTTGACCTAGATCTTGTTCGGTTTTGGTCAATTGTGAAACAAACCATTTCACAACCTACTAATCACAGTATGGATGAGTTCAGCTTCCTGAGATGAAGCTTTAGAAAGAAATCTTGCTCAATTTTATGGAGAATCGAGGGAGATGTTGCTTTCAAATAAAAGATGGCTCGCGGGATAGGTCTGTTTGGAGAAGATAAACGGATAGCGTCCATTTTTTTGAATTAAAAATGGACGGCTATGATCTGTTTGGACTACAGATCCGTCCATATAAAACCATCCAAACCGCGGAACCCCCATATTAAGTCTAATTAATTAATTAAATTTTACCAAAATTAGGTTTAATTAACCTTTAAACCCAATTAGACTTAACCCATATTAAGTCTAATTAATCAATTAAAACTTACCCAAATTAGGTTTAATTAACCTTAACCTAATTAGACTTAACCACAAATTAAGTCTAATTAATCAATTAAACCTTACCTAAATTAGGTTTAATTAACCTTTAAACTCAATTAGACTTAATCCATATTAAGTCTAATTAATCAAGTAAACCTTACCAAAATTAGGTTTAATTAACCTTAAACCCAATTAGACTTAACCCATATTAAGTCCAATTAATTAATTCAACCTTACCTAAATTAGGTTTAATTAACCTTAACATAATTAGACTTAACCACAAATAAGTCTAATTAATCAATTAAACCTTACCTAAATTAGGTTTAATTAACCTTAACCTAATTAGACTTAACCCATATTAAGTCTAATTAATCAATTAAACCTTACCTAAATTAAGTTTAATTATCCTTAACCTAATTAGATTTAACCCATATTGAGTCTAATTAATCAATTAAACTTTACCAAAATTAGGTTTAATTAACCTTAAACCCAATTAGACTTAACCCATATTAAGTCTAATTAATCAATTAAACCTTACCCAAGTTAGGTTTAATTAACCTTAAACCCAATTAGACTTAACCAATATTAAGTCTAATTAATCAAATAACCCTTACCTAAATTAGGTTTAATTAAACTTAACCTAATTAGACTTAACCCATATTAAGTCTAATTAAATAATTAAATCTTACCTAAATTAGATTTAATTAACCCCAACCTAAAAATTTTAAACTTTAGTTTAACCCATATTGGACTTAAGTCAAACCTATAACTTAGGTTCAACTCAACCTGAATCTATATCGACCAAACTCTATGTTCAAGATATAATGAACCTAAATCAAACCTTAAACTTAGGTTCAATTTAAATTGAACTTAGGTCAACATAAAATTTAGGTTCAATCAAAATCTAACTTAATTCAATCCTTAGGTTCTACCTGCATTGAACCTAAATACCTTAAGTCCTAACTACATTGGAATTAAATTCGACTCTTAGGTTCTACCTATATTGAACCTAAAAAAAAATCTTAAGACATAACTACATTGGACTTAAAACCAATTCAACTCTTAGGTTCTACCTACATTGAACCTAAAAAATCTTAAGTTCTTATTACATTGGACTTAAACCATTTCCAATATTTTGGTTCTACCTATATTGAACCTAGAACTTCTTAAGTCCTATCCACATTGGACTTAAAACTCTAAGTTCTACCTACATTGAACCTGAATCATCTTGAGTTTCACCGATATTAAACCTATATCTTGGGTTTCAATTAAACTATCTCAAGTTTAATTAACATATGACCTAAAATAAATGACATCATAAAAATCTAACTCAATGACATAAATAACATAAAAATCATCTTAAAAGACATTAAAACACAACTTAAACATCTGTGTTCAGATTTACAAAGATTTCTTAGACGACGCAATTTATGGTTGCTGACAAGAATCCTTCGGTCCTAGTTTAAACACCATTCAGACTAAGTAAATCTGAATACTTCATGGCCCCGGGACAATGGAGCCATAGACATCTTGATCGAGTCATTTAAAAATTATTCAACCAATTAAATGTCCAACTAAAATCGATAAATCTGATAACATGGATTTATGTTAATCATGTTCTCTTTTGCAGCTTTATTAAAGACATGTAAACAAAATTTCACTCTAAATTTCCTTTGCATGTTATAGGGTGTGCTAACTCTGTTTTGTAAGACGACATTCGAAAGCGGAATTTCAAGACAACAAAACTAGATAAAAACAAACAAAACAAAATAAAATGACATAAATAAAAATGATATGACATGACAAAAACATAAACAAAAACAAAACGATACAACATGAAGAAACAAAAACAAAAAAAAAATAAAATGACATGACATGACATGAACAAAACTAAACCTTTAGGGTAGAATCAGATTCTTACGTATCTATTACCCTAGGAATAAAGCATTTGATGTTTCTTTCCTCAATCTTGACATTTTAGAAGAATGAGTGTTAACAAGAATCAGGAGTTTACTTAGGTAAATCTAGAATTGTTTAAGATGTAATTAACTATAGGAGCTTGCTCCTATAGAACAATTAAGAATTCAGAATAGGTGATCAACCTAAATCTCTGGTTATCAAACCATTTATGTGCTTATCCTTATATGAGATTTTGACATTCTAGAGTCCTATTATCCTTATATGAGATTTTGACATTCTAGAGTCTTATCTATAAGTTTACCACCCAACATTTCTCTTGTTTTCTATCATTTGTCCTTTCCCTTTTTCCTAATTCCTTTAATACTTGAGGATCTTTTACTTGATCCAAAAGATTAAGGTAAATTGGAAAAATAGGGCAATAAGATAGATAAACAGAGTGACAACTCCAACGTCCTCATCGACAATAGACACGATGACATGAGGGCACAAACGAGAATTGGCGGAGACCGCGAATGACGAGTTATGGGTGCCATCAACTAGTTCCCCCCCATCGGGTCTTGTTGTGCTATCACATTCTTTCCCTTCAGCGATGAATTGTCTTTGGTGTTCAACCTTAGCAGTGAGGGCAGCCCTTCTTTTTCCTGTCGGCTAACGACATCCATTAGAGGCCCCTCATAATCCATGTCGACTTGACTAAATTCCATGTCAAAGTCTATAGTGCCGCTCTGTCTGCGGCGCCATCTCCTCATTGCGTGCGAGGTTCCAACCATCTTTAAAGGCAAAGATCAGCCTCTAGCCTGACATTTCTCTACAGATGATAGGAAAAATGTCAGTGAGCTGAAACTTAGCTTGAACAAGAACAAAATAAAGTATTTATTAAAGGAAATTTTAGTTTATTTTGGTGAAGAAGTCATTTATTTGTGTATGAATTTTGTTTAACGATATTAAGTTTAAAAAGAGAAAATTGAAGTGTATAATTTTCAAAAAAAATTATTATGTTGAGGTTAATCTTATTACAAGAATTTTTGGACCCGGTCACAGACGTTTGGCCACATAGATAACCCCAAAACAATCAAAATTTAAAAATTTCAAATCAAGTAAAGGCCAGCAATGTCAGGTTGTGTAGTATGTCTTCAAGTATCGTCCGTTGATTGGTAGCATGGGTCTTTCACCCTGAAAATATACTAAATGGTAGGCTCCTCCTACGTAGACCATTTCAAAGACAAATGGTCCCTCGCAAGTTAGCTCGAATTTTCCACCTATATTGAGGCGTGCAAGAATAGGCCTTTTGAGCACAAGTATGAGGTCACCAACTTTGAATGCCCTTTGGCAGACCAATTTGTCATGAGCTTGTACCAACTTTTCCTGGTAAAGTTCCAACAGTTATTGTGCTTTAAGTCATTTTCCTTCAAGTTTCTCTAGTTCTTCAAGTCTGAGTTTTGCATTTTCTTCTATTGTGAGTTGGTTTACAACATCGACTCTGAGAGACGGCGTCTGAATTTATAGAGGTAGAACGGCCTCAGACCCGTACACGAGCATGTAGGGTGTACATAGAGTGGGAGTCCTGAACGTCATCCGGCCATAAGGCTTCTAACAGTTTGTTGTGTCAATCCCTTTTGTTTTCATCCAGTATTTTCTTTAAAATCTGTGCCAATGTCTTGTTGAAGGCTTCAGCCAAGCCATTTGCTATGGGATAGTAAATTGTAGAGTATCTCCAATCTATCCCGTGTCGTTTGACAAAATTATTGATTTTTGTGCTTCTGAAAGCTGTCCCATTGTCGGAAATTATTCTTGGCGGTACTACAAAATTGTAGACAACTTGGATTTTGAAGAATTGAAAGACGTGTTGTATCGTAACTTCTCGTAAGCTGTCCCATTGTCAGAAATTATTCTTCGCGGTACTACAAAATGGTAGACAACTTGGATTTTGAAGAATTGAAGGACGTGTTGTATCGTAACTTCTCATAGTGATACTGCCTCTGCCCATTTAGAGAAATAGTCTGTAGCAGTAAGTATAAATCTATGTCCTTTGGAAGATGGAGGGTCTATCGGGCCTATTATGTTCATACCCCAACACTTGAATGGCCATGAGACAACGGTTGGGTGTAGCACATTCAGAGGCTCATGCAAGACCACCCCATGCACTTGGCACTAGTGACATCTTCTGGTTGTATCCATGCTGTCAGACATCATTACTGGCCAATAATATCCAAGTTTTTTGATCTTCAGTTTCATTTTCGGCCCCGACTGGTGGAATAATATTATGTGCTTCTGTTTTGCTTAAACTTCGTAGCCACATCTGGTCGAATGATCTCCTGTAGAGGACATAACCTACTAGAGCATATGACATAACTCTTTTTATAATGTGATGTGCCGCAAACTTGTCCTCTGGTAGCTTTCCAGCATTCAAATATTCTATTAATGGCTTGCCCCAATCTTCATTGATATTATCAACTACATTTATCGCTTCTTCTTTTCCGAGATTGTGTAAAGTTTTGAGGTCAATTTGAGACAAAACTTGTCTTCCTTGTACTATGATTTCAATGGAATCCTCTGGGGAACATGCCAATTCTTTAGCAAGTTTTTCCAGAGCGTCTGTGTGGGCATTATCTCCCCATGGAATTTGGTAGAAAGACACCCATAAGAATCTGGTAGAAAGTCACATTGGGGATCTGCTCCAGCAACTTCATCATGTACTGATGGTATTCTACTAGCCGTGGTTTTAAAATTTTGTATTGTCTGGTGACTTGTTGGATGACGAGCTGTGAGTCACCATAGACGGCGATGTTTGTTATATCCATTAAGATTGCCAATTTCAATTTGGTGATTAAAGCTTCATATTCTGCTTCATTGTTACTGCACGGATTTGTCAGGTGGTATGAGAACCTCAACCTATCCTTATTTGGCGTGATAAAGATCAAACCGATCCCTGCTTCGCTTGGTATGATTGTCTCTGATCCTTTATCTTTTCTAGCTGATGAAGCACGGTCAAAGTACATCTCCTAGTGTTGTGCATTGGAGAATTCCATTTGTAGTACCTGTTCATCTTGTAGTTCATCATTAAGAGGGGACCCAACTGGAAGTTGCTATGCAGCAAGAAAGTTTGCTAAAATCTGTCCCTTAATGGCACAGAGGAGGAGCAAAAGTTATATCAAATTGCAATAAGATCAGTAATCATCTTGCTAGACATCCGGAGAGCGTTGGTTGGGTCATCAAATATTGCAACGGGTTAACTTTTGAAATTAGGGTAATATTATGAGAAATAATGTAATAGCTAAGCTTTCAGGCGGAAAAAATCATGGCTAGATGCCAAACTAGCAGGCGTCATTAAGTATTGTTTAACGTCCTCAAATGCCCACTGACATTTTTTTTCCCAAAAAAAATTTGCGTCTATTTTAATAATTACCTGAGAGATTAGAAATGAAATGTCTCAGATATGCCAACTTCCCCTGAAAGGAATGTAGTTGTCTCAAGGTTTTAGGAGGAGGCATTTCCAAGATAGCTTTAATCTTATCCAATTCAATCTCAATTCCCCGATGACGAACAACGAATCGTAGAAACTTCCCGGAGGTAATGCAAAAAGTGCACTTTAAGGGATTCATTTTAGGGTCGTATCGTCGTAACCGTTCGAACACGATCCTCAAATCGTAAAAATGGTCTATTTTTTGCTTACTTTTGATGACCAGATTATGCACGCAACATTCCACTTGGTTGTGAATGAGTTTGTCAAAAATCTTCTTCATTGCATGTTGGTATGATTGCTCGTTGGTATGTTGCTCCAGCATTCTTTAGACCAAACGACATCACTATGTAGCAGAAAATTTCAATCGGTGTTCTGAAGGCTGTAAGTGTTGCATCTTTGGGAGCCATCTTGATTTGATTAAATCCTAATGATCCATCCATGAAAGAGAAAATTTCATGTGTAGAAGCAATGTCCACCATCATTTCTTCCACCATCATTTCTGGTATCCCACCATCATTTCTGGTATCGGTAACGGAAATTCATCTTTTGGACACGCTTTGTTCAAATATTTGAAGTTGACACAAACACGTATTTATCCAATTTTCTTCTTAACTGGGACAATGTTAGCTAACCATGTGGGGTATTTCATGTTACTTCTTAACTGGGACAATGTTAGCTAACCATGTGGGGTATTTCTCTTCTTTTACAAAGTTAGCGTCTATTAATTTCTTCACCTCAGCGATGACTTCCTGCTCTATTTTGAAGCGCATTCTTCTTGGAGCTTGTTTTACTGGGGTCATATCTTTGTCAACCCCAATTTTATGAGCTGCAACCTCTGCTGATAGTCCTGGTATCTCATCATAGCTCCAAAAAAAGCAATCTTTGAATTTTATTTGCAATTTGATCAGTTGTAAAGATTATTCATCATTGAGTAGAGAACTTATAAATGTAGGTCGGGGTTGTTCTCTAGTCCCAATGTAAATTTCCTTCAATTCATCAATAGTCGATTTAATTTCCTCCTCAAATTCTGGCAGAGCATCTTCTATCAGCTGATCAGTAGACTCATCCTCCTTATCAAGGCAATCCCCTTCCTATTCCCTAGTAACTACCATACAAAATTCTGAATCATCGACTGGTCCGACTGTACCAAATCTGAGACCCTCTTTCAAGTTTGGAGTTTGACTTTTAACATTCCATAATTTTTCAAAAAGTTGTAATTTATCTTTTGGCATTTGTTTTGGCAAATGTCCCTGTTGAATTAACTTTTGTACGCAAGGTGAAAAATAACCAAAAGGCAATTCCATTAATTCATTAGGATCATCATCCAATTTTACATGATTTTCAAGATTAGTAGAGGTAGAAGAATGATAAAACTTGATTGGCTTTGAACCAGCTCTACGGACTTCCTTGACCTCTAACCTCTCGATCTTTTGAGGGAGAATCGGAGTATGGGTCATGGTGTTCACATAGTAGTTTATCTGATCATCCATCGTCTCATATTCGCTTTTCTCTATATCTTCTAAGGATATCTCGTAATGAGGTTTCTTATACTTTTTCATCATTATTTCATCTTCGAAACTGTCTTCATCACCAATGTTGATGGTTGGTCTAGTCTGTTCCACAATTCAGTTGGTTTTCCCTCGTCCACGTCCCTGGCCTTGACCCGGGTGCGCGAACTAAAAGAACCCCCACCAATTTATTGTAAAAGCGTGGTGGAAGATAGCTAAAGCGGAGTTGAATGGCCTTGTCATTGTACTTCTTTTAAGTCTTCACTTTTAATTGTCACAATTGCACGAGAGAAGACAGTTTTCTTTAGAGGTGCATAGTTGGCGGCATCTTCTTGAATACCAACTTTATGAACTGAAAATGGTTGTAGATCTCCCTTGATGCAATGATCTTGTCCTTCTCTGTAATACTTAACGCATTGGTGTAGAGACGATGGAACCATGTTGTGTTCGTGAATCTACGGTTGACCTAGTAGAGCATTAAAAGAGGTCTTAGCGTCTATGATATGAAATTTAGCAATTGTTACTAGTTCTCCAACCTTCATAAGCAATGCAATTGATCTGAGGGCTCTCTCTCCCTTTTGGTTGAATCCTCTCAGCATCATTTTATCGGCCGTAAATTCCTGAACTTCAATTTCCGTAGACTCATCAACTTGAGTGATGCTACAGAATCTACTAAAACTCTGGACAACACAAATCTGCCGATGTTAACGGAGATGTAGAGTGGACGATTATGGTCGGTGGTACCGAGCAGCAAATCTTCATCTATAAAGGTTACCCCAGGCTGTTCCTTCAATGAGCAAACTTCATCTGAGGATGTGCTAGCCAACTGAGCTAAGCAAATCTCTGGTTCGAGCAAGGCTGTAACCAGAGCTTCTCTCATCTCCTTTGACAAGATCAGAGCATCGTAGATGCTTAATCTGACTGGCAGCTTCCTAATATGAGCCAGCACGTTATAATCCACTTTGTATGATCCTCTAATAATCTCTTGGTTGTATGGTTCTTCCATTGTTGGAGGTGGAGGTAGTTCTTCTCGAGTTACTATTTGTTTTCCTTTATCCACTGAAGCTGTTCTTGGGGGTAACACTCTCCCGCTCCTTAATTTCACTTTTGTAATTTCTTCTTCTTAAGATAACATTATTGAATCTTCCGGTGTTTCTTCTTTGTCGGAAAGATCTAAGTTGATGGCAAGCGGTGCACCGTGGTGCTCGAGAATTGGTTCTTCACTTCCGGTGTTGTTGTAGCTGGTATCATTGGTGTCTTCTTCAGTTTTGTTAACGAGTTCATCGGACTTAAGTATGATTTGAGGATCGTTTTGGGAATTGAGATAAAAGCTAGATTGGTTAAAATCAGATACATTATCACCAGAAATAATTAAAACGTAGCTGAAATCACAATCATTATATTCATAAGACCCCAGAGGGGCAAAAAGATAATCATACAAAGTTAGGGGTTCGAGAATTTTCTTCCCCAAATTTGAGATAACCAATCTAGTAGAGGCAACCCCTATCCTACCCTCCGTGCTACCAATATTTATAGTAGTATTCTTTTTTTATTTTTCTTTGATGATGATGGATCTTGTGGCGAAACCTTCATCTCGGGCTTGACAGGCTGAAGACTTTGGACGGAAGTTTGTTGTGACACATTCTAGATTTGGTTTCATAAATTCTTAGACAATTTTCTCCAAACTTCATTCCATTCATCTTTTCTGATATATGCAGAAGATTGTTTCGATGAATCCTATATTTAGTTTAGGACCCTCTTGAACTTGTTCCAAGTCGTACTCCATCCATCTTTTCTAGTATACGGATCAACATGAGAGATTGGCTCAGCCGAAATCATATTTATGGAACCTTTTTCAGGCTCTCTTAAATATTCTTTTAGGATCATTATAATCCCTTCTTTAAGGTTCTTCTCGAGCCAATACTTAATGATGAAACACTCTTCTATAGTGTGTCCGAGCAATCGGTGGTACAGACAATAATTTAGTTCATCCTTCTTGTCGACCTCTTCGGGTTTCCTCGGATCTGGTAGTCTAATTTTAGGCTTCTTCATCACACTCTTGAACATTATGGATATGGCTTCATCTTTGATAGAATACACCATTTTCTATTGTTCTGCCAGAGATATTCTCTTATTCTCTGTTCGAGATGATCCTCCTTGAGGCGGTCACTGCCTGAACTGGCTATTCTATTTTTGAGCCTGCTGTGACGAAGATTGATGAGGATTTTCTGCATATATCTTCATTGGCTATTTTCTTTTGTCAACATTCGCTACTGTTCCTGACTTCTTTTCAAACACTCTGGTTTCCTTGGTCTTCTCATGTGAATCCATATGTTTGATTTCTTTTTGAAGCCTGATGGCTTTACTGAGTAGCTTCTCGAAGGATTTGATGGTGAGTCCCTTGAGCATGAAAGCTACTGGCCCATCAATTCTCTTGAGCAAAATCTCAATTTTCCAAGTCGTACTCCATCCATCTTTTCTAGTATACGGATCAACATGAGAGATTGGCTCAGCCGAAATCATATTTATGGAACCTTTTTCAGGCTCTCTTAAATATTCTTTTAGGATCATTATAATCCCTTCTTTAAGGTTCTTCTCGAGCCAATACTTAATGATGAAACACTCTTCTATAGTGTGTCCGAGCAATCGGTGGTACAGACAATAATTTAGTTCATCCTTCTTGTCGACCTCTTCGGGTTTCCTCGGATCTGGTAGTCTAATTTTAGGCTTCTTCATCACACTCTTGAACATTATGGATATGGCTTCATCTTTGATAGAATACACCATTTTCTATTGTTCTGCCAGAGATATTCTCTTATTCTCTGTTCGAGATGATCCTCCTTGAGGCGGTCACTGCCTGAACTGGCTATTCTATTTTTGAGCCTGCTGTGACGAAGATTGATGAGGATTTTCTGCATATATCTTCATTGGCTATTTTCTTTTGTCAACATTCGCTACTGTTCCTGACTTCTTTTCAAACACTCTGGTTTCCTTGGTCTTCTCATGTGAATCCATATGTTTGATTTCTTTTTGAAGCCTGATGGCTTTACTGAGTAGCTTCTCGAAGGATTTGATGGTGAGTCCCTTGAGCATGAAAGCTACTGGCCCATCAATTCTCTTGAGCAAAATCTCAATTTCATGATGTTCTTGTAGGTGAGCTTCACACTTCATGCTAAGTTTTCTCCACCTTAAAATGTAATCTATTTATAATCCCTTCTTTAAGGTTCTTCTCGAGCCAATACTTAATGATGAAACACTCTTCTATAGTGTGTCCGAGCAATCGGTGGTACAGACAATAATTTAGTTCATCCTTCTTGTCGACCTCTTCGGGTTTCCTCGGATCTGGTAGTCTAATTTTAGGCTTCTTCATCACACTCTTGAACATTATGGATATGGCTTCATCTTTGATAGAATACACCATTTTCTATTGTTCTGCCAGAGATATTCTCTTATTCTCTGTTCGAGATGATCCTCCTTGAGGCGGTCACTGCCTGAACTGGCTATTCTATTTTTGAGCCTGCTGTGACGAAGATTGATGAGGATTTTCTGCATATATCTTCATTGGCTATTTTCTTTTGTCAACATTCGCTACTGTTCCTGACTTCTTTTCAAACACTCTGGTTTCCTTGGTCTTCTCATGTGAATCCATATGTTTGATTTCTTTTTGAAGCCTGATGGCTTTACTGAGTAGCTTCTCGAAGGATTTGATGGTGAGTCCCTTGAGCATGAAAGCTACTGGCCCATCAATTCTCTTGAGCAAAATCTCAATTTCATGATGTTCTTGTAGGTGAGCTTCACACTTCATGCTAAGTTTTCTCCACCTTAAAATGTAATCTATCAAAGTCTCGTTGGGCTTTTTTTCCATCATGAGCTCTCCTATAGACACATGATGTTGCGCCCCGACAAATCTTTTCACAAATAATTGTTCCAGCTTGGTAAATATTTTTACTAATTCATTGGGTAAATCAGCATACCAATCGAAGGCAATCCCTGAGAAGCTGCTGACGAACTGTTGGAAGAGTAAAGCCTCACTATTTCTTGTGTTGCCACAACTAGCTCGAAAATGTGCTATATGTTGTGTGGGATTTCCAGTCCCATCAAATATCTTGAAGTTCGGGGACACAAAACCCTTGGGGAAGGGTACGACATTGAATTCCTTTGAATAGGGTCTACCCTTTAAAACCAATGCACCACCCTTAGATTGGGTTAAGGCCTCTTGAACTTGTTCGACCATTTGCTTAAATTCTTTCTCTGGCTTGGCACTCGATGGAAAATCCTAATTTTGTTCTCATCTCTGTCAACTGAGGCAACTTCTCTTCTTTCATCTTTAATGTGTATTATCTCCAGTTGGTTGAGCTCTGGAGATGCTAACTGTGGGGGTTTGGTGATGGCCCTTGAATTGTGGCCATGGCGGTCATGGCTGCAGCCATCTCTTCTATCCTTTTCTTTAGTTGGCTAACTTGCTCATCCCTTAGGAGAATAGCCCTACGTAGCTCATCTACGACATTCTCTTCGACGAGAAGTTGAGCCTCGTGTGCAAACGTAACAACTCTGGTTTTGATGACATGTACATCTATGAAATCTTCTTGGAGGTAATCATTTTAGGCAAAATCTTCATCATCGTTATCGATGAAAACTCCGTGTTATCGGGCTAACTCAGAAATTTCTACTCTGAACTTTTCAAATTTTTCTTAGATTATTGATTCTTTGATTATATTAAGATCTGGAGGACCCTACTGGACCTCCTTCTCTTGCTCTTCCATCTCTCTGGCAATAGCTGCGACACTGTTAGATACTTCGGACCCTGGCTTCATTCCATGCTCTTGTCCTGCAGGCTTACTGGACTGTATCGGTACAGCGACCTTGGTTATCCACACCCTTTTTTTTTACGATGATGTCTCAGGACAGAGTGTCGTAGCAGAAACATCAGTATGTCAAAGGGAAGTATGCTCCCCATGGTGCAGACCTACTATAGTATCGGGCAATTTCTTCATCTTTACCTTTGAAATTTTAGGAATGTCTTTAAAGTGGATTATCGATATGATTCTCGGACCCAGTCTTGACTTAACCGGTCGACAACCTATGGTCCTGGTAGTGGTAAAATCTGTGGTGACAATAGCAGTGTTGACTCTGCTTCCCAAGCAGAACCAGATGGGAATATGGGTAGGTGGACTTTCAGTTGACTTCTGAGCTCTTCTGGCAGATTTGACTTGCCTTAAATGTTCTTTCTTCATACAAGGGGAAATTGCATGTCCCCTTCATTTAATTAATTCATTAACTGAATAACCTTCCTTGGTGGCTAGCCTCTGAAAAACTGAACTGACTCAGGTGATAGGAGCAGGTATCTTTTTCTATACACCCTGTCTGTGAAGTGTCGATAATGCAGCGATGATTTTTTGGATACTCTTGTATCCATCGATATCCATTAAAGGATGGAATCTACTTCCCCGCAGAAGTTGATATGTTTCCAGCAATCTTGATTCATTTTGGTGAGGATCTTCCTTAACGGGTACCTCCTCAGGAGCTTGGGCTTTAGTGGCCCTCCGAACTCACCTGTTGTGGTTTCTCATTTGAGTTCGGGTTAGTGGTGCAGTCTTTGAACTTGATCCAATTTTGAATACTGATGGTGGGACAGCTAATCCCTCAGTTGGATATTTAATAATCATTACTTCTTTCCCCTTAGCAGCAGCGAGAACAGCAGGCTTGGTAGTGGTCGTAGTGGCAACAGTAGTCTTGGCCTTCTTATAAGAAGGGAAGTCCTGAAGATAGTTTAGGTTAAAATCAACAGATGGCTTCTGAACTTCTGGAGTGGTGACTTTCACTATCACGAACGACGCATTCCCGAGGATATCCTTGAGGTCTTCAAATTTGGCTCCGAGCTTAATGGTAGGAGCAACATTGCGGGCTTCATGGCTTGCTGACAAGTTGCAAGAAAAAGTCAGCGTTGGGTAGGCCATCACAACAGCTTTAAAATAGAAAGCTTTGGGGTTAGTTATATGGGCAAAACCTTGTAATCTTAGTGCAAGCACTAAAAACTAACACAGGTCAATCTGTAGACCGGGTAAGTCTTAATTTGTGGGAATTTTAAAATTTTTAGTAAAAAGGTAATTTAAAAGTAGAAAAATTTAATTAATTTTGAAGTGCACGCGACACAACACAATTTTGATTTAATTTCCAAAATATCAAATCAAACTTAAAAGGGAGAAGTGAAGTGTTTAGGACCCAGTGCGGGACCCATTTAGCAACACACAATGCCCAGGTGGAACTAGTCCACCAACACACCTATTGGGGGTCCGACCCCACATGAAGATTTAAAGAGTCCTTAATGGCCTCTTGAACCCCTCCGTTCAAAGGTGATTGAGCAAACAGTCTTAAAGTTCAAAGAGTTGGTCGTACTTTTCCAAGTTTTCCAAGACAGAAATGGGACCAAGACAGAAATGGGAAAAGTATGTCAATGGAAGAAGAGTAATTTGGTCCAAGAGGGACATGGACACATTACCGATGAGTGAAGATAATATTTCCTTATTTAAATGGAGAAAAATGCTTGTCCCTAGTGGAGTCGCCAGAAATTGTCGGCACTATTTTGGTTGGAGGAGAAGCTGTCGGTCACCGGAACTTAAATCCCGCCACCCGCTTCGAAATGACATTTTAATGTTTAGAAAAATATGAAATCAAACTAACCTCGTATTTTTCATAGTTTAAATGAAATAACATTGTACCTCAAACCCTGTATCTATCCCGAAGGATAAACACAAGACTTGAGGATGAGGCTTGATCAAAAAAACCGAGAAATATATGACGTCCGTTTGGTTTGCAAAACCGTTTTATTTTCCTATAATTTATCCTATTTAATATGAAGAATTAAATAGGGTTTATATTAAGTTGGGTTCAGATGTTCTTCCTATAAGGGAAAGCCCCTATAGTTAATTACATCCTAAATGACTGAAGTCATCTAAGAAAACTCTCGATAACAATCAGGAAATATTATCTTCAAGGATTTTAAAAGTGGGAATGGTTCAAATTTAGAACATTTATTGTAGAGTCCAAAAGAGGAAGATCTAGGGGATGTCATATATTCAGAGGAAAAATCTCAGTGACTTCCCAGTCTATCCTATAGTTTGGCTTCATTTTTGAGGAGAAGTATTTAAGATTTTCATCTTGCAGATTTTATTCGTTAAGGCTTACATATGAGTGAAACGATCACACAAATAGCCTGGAAAATGTAAGGATTTAGGTCATGACGGATGACAACCTCAGAATCCTAAGGCAATTTAGGGCTTAGATTACACAACATGATTGTGCAAAGGCCTAAAGATAAGTTGAGGATTTATGTTGCATAAGCAAACAACCTCGAAATCCTATGGCTTGGTTGTTTAATTCTAAGGAAGGAATTGGTTTAGCTGGGGAAGATATGTTTTGTTGTTGAAGATGGTTGTGCTGCCCACCATGCTAGCTCCAAGCTCCTTGCCGTGACGAGTTTGTGTTTTCTAGGGTGTCAAGTTATGATGTCAAATCAGGTGGCCCTATGTTTGTAGTTCTTTATATTTCATGGGGGCATGTTAAAGTTGATTAGAGAGTCACCGGTTATGATCCTTTGACTCCCTCGTTCCGGTATCACTATTTTCTATTTCACTTAGTTTGAATGAATTTACTAAACTCAACTTAATGAGTTCCATACTTTCATTTAGACCGTGAGAAGCCTCGTTATTAACCGTAGGTTACATCCTCGAGGGATTCCCGAGCATCCGATAGAGACGTCTTAATTTAATTGTATTTATGGTTTTGTGTGATGATTGTTATTAAATTTTCAGTTGTTTTATATTTTTAATGTTGTGGAGGTGATTTTTATCTTAATTGATTTTAATTTTGGTTTTGGTTTGGTTTTGTGTCAATCCTAAAAGTTTTGGTTTTCATGCAGGAAGACATTGTTGTTTAGCATGCAAGTTTTGTAAACATTAAAAGTTCAATTTGAAAGTACAAGAAAGACGACACTGTAAACTATAAAAAGCGTATCTGGCAAGTATTCTCGTTCCACCACCTGAAACTCAAAATGCATATGAGAACATTTTACATAAAGCGGAAAAGTAAGGTTTTGGTGATCTAACCAACCCTAGGTCATATCTTGGTGGGTCCCTATTGACTTGGTTAAGAATGATTTTTGTTAAGAAAAATATATTAATTTTAGTAGACCTCCAAGGTATCCAAGAGATCTGGAGAAAGAAGCAAGTCCATGCATCCCTCTCGCTGCCTGGTGAAAAGTTTTGAGCTCATTCAAACTTATTATGTTGCTTAATAACTCAGCTTGTAAATACCTTTAATGCTCAATAAACATTGATGTTTTAATTATCCCTAAGAGTGGGGTAATTATCACTTATAATTTAATTTGAGAATTATGTAGTAATTATCACTTATAATTTAATTTGAGAATTATGTAGTAATTATCACTTATAATTTAATTTGAGAATTATGTAGTAATTATCACTTATAATTTAATTTGAGAATTATGTAAGTGAAGACCCCTAAAGGGGCAAGTTAATGTCATCAAGTCACTTAGCCAACTCTTTAATTTGGGCTTGTAGTATTTAAAGGTGTTCAATTTTAACTATGTTTACTTTTCTAATCCTTTTAATCAGAATTGATTTAGCTAAGGTCACTACTAAGCCCTTTAGACTTTTGATAGAGGTCTTAGTTATATTTTGAAAGAGATTGAATTTTTAGGTGATGATGATTCATTATCAAAATTTTTAAAATTCATTTGAATCATTAAATAGGGTTATTAATTTGGTGAGTTATTAACACCCAAAACCATACCCCTAAGTCTAGGATCATTTAATTTGATAGACTCCCAAAGTTTGATATTTTAAGGAAATTACAAATTTATCCTTTAATTAATAAAAGTTAAATTGGTTTCTATCAATTAATCTTCTTTGTTTTAATCATCCAAATATGTTCATTAAGATCAAAGGTTACCCATTTCTCTTACTTGAATTAAGCCTAAATGTTAATTAAGGCCAAATTTTCAAAATTACACTTTTGCCCCTAATGCTCTATCACTTTATAATTTGTCAAATGTAATTCCAATAACTTTGGAATTTTTATCCCACCTTACTCATTGGTCAATTAAGACATCAAAGGATAGAATGTTATTTTTCAAAATTTAGTTTAATTTAAATATTTACTTTTATGCAAAAATAGGATTTTTTAAAGAAAAATCTATAACTTGACCAAGGTAAAGCCTAATCCCTTGAAATTTTTACTGGAGGTATACTTAGACTAGAGAACTATTGGGACCAAATTTTATGATTTATTGAGTTATATTTAAATTATTAGAATTAGTTTAATTTATGGAGCATTTATTAACTATAAAATATTTTAAATATGGAAAATTAAGTTTCAAATTTTTATTAAATCTCTCTGAGGTCAAGGAACCCAAAGAAACAAATTTCACATTTTTATTTTTATTTTTATTTAAATTGTTAGAATTATTTTAGTGAAAATCTATTTTTAGCCTTTAAAAATTATCTTATGCTTCAAAATTCAATATCTTCACTTAGAAAATTAGGAAAATATTCCAATTGTTCTTAAGTGCTTAGGAAACAATTTAGAACATTTCCATGAATTTTGTTATTTTGGTGATTTTTATCATTTTTTAATTATTTAAATATTAAAAATAGGCTAAAAATGAAGTTTTTATTTTAATTACTATTTTATTTTTAGAAAATTCCTCTGACCACAGAGAACTACCAAAACCAATGTTTACAATTTTTTTAAGTTATATTTTAATTACAAAAAAAATCATTTTAGTGTTAAAAATCACACTTAATATAAAAAATCAATTTGAGTTATCAAATGAGCTCCAAATATTTTAAAATTTTTATGGGGAGTTTTCTAGACTTCAAATTACAGTGGAAAGTTAAAATCAAAATCATTTAGAAGTTTATGTTTCCAAAAATTGATTTTTTTTTTGTGTTTTAGGGTTTGTGAAAATTAAGTGCATTTTTAATGACTTGGCTCATGAAACATTTTCCAAAGGGTTCTCTTGTCATGGAAAACCTTTAAAGTTTTTTTTGGAATTTTCGAGGTAGCATGTTAATTATTATAATTAATTTATGCAAATAATAGACATAAACTTGAAAAATATGGATCTATGTCTAGAGATCTCTTCTGACTTTGGAGAAATCAGAGAATGTTCCCTAAGATAGAAGCAATAACATGCCAAAATTTCAAGCCATGGTGAAATGTCTACATGCATGTAGAATCAAAAGACTCAGAATAGTATTTAATTAATTAAAAATAAAATATGCATCAAATGAACCTCAAACTATTTACACATTGTTCTCCTCTATTCACTAAGCAAAAGGGTAATTTTATTTTATTTTTGTGATTTTTCTACACCAAGATATGAATTTTTGAAGTTAGGTCTATTTATTTAAATCAGAAATTAATCTATTTATCTATTTAAACGCGCGGCGTTGTGTCAACCTACGGGGGCTCTAAATCTCCACGCGGCGTCCTCTGGTTCGGCACCGCCATCCACCTCAGCGTTGACTTGGCCCTTGTTTCATATAAGAAGGCGTTGTCTGGCTAGATCTCATCCATTGATGAGATATACGCGAGATCAGAAGGCTCCCCATCATCGTCCCCAAATAGGCTAACCTGAGAACCATTCACACTAAAACCTTAAGACCTCCCTTTAGACTCAACCAAATCTCATGGGATTTAATCCTATTGACTCGTCTAAGTGAGAAGAACACATCCATATGGTAAACATGCCATGAAACTAACCCTAATCAAATGGAGAATCAAAATAGGCTCGGGAAGAGAAGAAGATAAATACCTTTGCTATGTGAAGGGAAGCTTCAATTAGAGGTCCTCGACACGTTCTTGGAGGTCGGGTCCCAAAGAACCTCCGGATTGAGCCTCTTGCTGTGGTGAAAGGTCTAGGTACAAATTTGATCAAGCTCGATTTCAGGTGTTGCTCTAGAGCTATGCTAGGGGCACTGTATGAGGGGTATTTGATGGGGCTTCTTCTTCTTTCACTATGGTGATGGTATGGGTGAGTTTAATTTGAGTTGGGTGGACTGTGGAGCTATGGAGAGTTCTGTCCTGGTTTTGATAGAAGTTTGAGCTCCAAATTGAGCTTCCACAGTGGGGATCAGTGGGGAAAAATGGTTAGCATGAGCTGAGGATGACTCAAAGAGGCTGTGGGCTCAATTTGGAGGTCTCTCTTTAAGAAAATTTTAGCACCCCCTCTTATGGCCATGGAGGTCAGGTTTTATAAAATTAGCTTAGGGTGGCTGCCATGGCCAATTGGGGGGTGAAACAGTTTGCTTAGGTGGAGGGCAGAGAAGCTTTAATTTTAAAATGGGATGAGGTAGCATCTACGTTTGAATTGGGTTTGATTCCATGGGGGTGACTCTCAGTTTGGCCCATTTTTCGGTGACTAAGCTGGCCAGCAAGGCTAGGGGAGGTGACCAGGAGGTCAGGTGAGCCAGGCGAATATGTCACAATAATTTATTTGAGCAGGTGCTTAGTTTTGACAAAAATCCCTTAGGCTTAAGCAATTTTGGAAGCAAATCCCTTGAATTGGGGATCCTTTGGTCCATGACTCATTTGGTTGGTTCCATTGGGTTTAGTCTTTTCAATAAGGTTTTAAATTTGCTTATGGTGGTCTTTGGTTGGTAAATTTGGCTTGATTGGGTCAATTTTTAATGAAGGGGTCCATATAGGTCACTTTGGCTTAAAGTGGACTTTTGCTTAAAGTGGGTTTGGGTTAGGCTAGCCATGACCTTGAGCCCAATTTACTGATTAACATTATGTAGATGATTGTAATGAACATTTTTGGTGAAGTATTGAAGTGATTTTGAGTTCAATTGGGGGTTCAATTTGAGAGATTTTGGAATTTTGATCAATTTGGGCATGTTGGGCTAAACTTGGGTCTAGATTAAGCTAGGCTTGGACTACTAGATTGGGCTAGCCTTGGGCTAAGTCCAAATTGATTGTTGACAATGGTCAATAGGAATGTCATGAAGATTTTTCAACATGAATTGGGTGCCAATTTTGGTGCTAAGGCTTTTAAATTGGTGGAATTTGGGGACAGCCAATTTGGGGCAAATTTGGAGATTTTTAGATTTATGTTGAAATTCAATGAAATTGAGGATTCACCAAGGCCAATTGAAGGTCAAGTTTGACATTTAGGAAAGTTATGAAGAGTTTTCAACATAAATTATGAAAAATTGAGTGGGCTATAGGTTCAATTTGGTGAGATCAAGTCATATGTTTGACCTAGATCAAAATTAAGCTCAAAGCATGGTCAATTGAGCTTGAATTTGGTTTAGATTGTTCATATGAAAGGTGAATTTGAGTTTAGAATTGAAATATGGGAAAATTGGGCCCAAATTGATGGGCATTTGAGGTGAATTTGGGGAAAATTGGGCCTTTAAAGGCAATTCGGTGGTTTCAGTCAAAATGGTCAAATTGGCGAAATCTTGTTTAATTGGAGGGTCCAAATGGGTTTTGGAGACATTTGAAGTGATTTTGAGAGTTTTGAGAAATTTTGGACTACGAGGGGTATTTAGGTAATTTGGGTGGATTTGGGGCATTTTGGTAAATTTGGCATTTTTGGGTAGTTTGGATGTTTTCAAAAGGTTTGAAATGATTTTTGAACAAATTTGGGTATTTTGGGTAAAATTGGGAATTTTGGCCAAATTTAGGGTTTTAAGGGTATTTAGGTAATTTGGGGGAGTTCAGAGGCAACCACCATAAATGAGCTATGGACCAATGGAAACCCCATTTGGGTCCCATATGTACTGGTCTTAGCTAAACCCTAGTCTAGGGTCAGAGGGATGAGCTATGGACCAATGGAAACCCCATTTGGGTCCCATATGTACTGGTCTTAGCTAAACCCTAGTCTAGGGTCAGAGGGTTTAGGGCACCATCTACATGAGTCTCCCAAAGGATTAAGGGATAGAAGTCAAGGAATTTTGGGTTTGTATTTGTGAGTGATTGTGAATGAGGTCAGTGTAGTGAGTGCCTTAGCTCTAGACCAACACTCAGAGTCAACCCTAAGGGCATGCAGTTCTATGGGAACTCGCCTTGAGCTCCCCCATATTAACCCCACCTACTAAGTGCTAGATGTTAGGACCAATATGTAGAGCTTCAAGATGGGTAAAGAGGAGTTTAGAATTTCTAATGGTGAGGGTTCCTTTTCTAGTTTGCTAGGAATATTCAATAGAAAAGACCTATGGCTAGACCCTAGACTACTAAAGAGGAAAACTAAACCTCAACCAAAAGTGAGGTCAAAAGGTGCAAACCATAGCATAAGTAAGCGAACCAATAGTTGAAGCGTAAGGAACTTTCTCATGTGGTCACGTTCTTCCTCTGACTTGGGTGATTGATTCTTGCTGAGTCTGAAATGACTACCCAAAGGTGTACCAACTGGTTTGGCCTTATCCATGTTGAACCTGCCAAGAACCTTTTGCACATATTCAACCCATGAAAGCCTCAGCGTGCCTCTAACTATGTCTCTAATAATTCTCTTTCTAAGGATTTTCTTTGTCGCTCCCAAATCCTTCATTGCAAAGTGCTCTGATATCTGCTTCTTCAAATTATTAATTTCATCAATACTGACCCCTACAATAAGCATATCATCTACATACAGTTGTAAGATGATATATGAATTGATCGAAGTACTTGACATAACAATAGTGATCTATTTGACATCTGTTGTACCCTGCACTGTGCATGAAATTATCAAACTTCTTGAACCACTATCTAGGAGCTTGCTTCAGGCTATACAAACTCTTCTTCAGTCTGCATACTGAGACTTCCTTTCCTTTTGCCAAAAATCCTTTAGGTTGGTGCATATAAATCTCTTCTTCAATGTCTCCATAAAGAAAGACTGTTTTCACATCTAACTTCTCAAGGAAGAGATCTTCAGTAGCCACCATAGACAGTACCATTATGATGTTTGTGAGCTTCATCACAAGAGAGAAAATCTCAGAATAATTGATACCCTGCCTCTTTTGAAAGCCATTTACAACAAGTTTAGCCTTGTACCTCTTACTACCATCATGCTCAGTCTTCACTCGGTACACTCACTTGTTATGTAATGACTTTTTCCCTGGTGAATGTTTTTTCAGCTCCCATGTCTGATTTTCTAACAAAGAATCCATCTCCTCTTTCATGGCAAGCTCTCACTTGCTCAATTTTTTTTCCTACAAGGTTTCCTTATAACTTTGTGGTTCTCCAATATTTGTCAGTAGGATGTAGTTTAGGGTTGGTGAGTAACACTGTGGAGAACGTCTATTCCTGATTAACCTATGAATTGCAGATGTAGGGGTGGACTGCTCTAAAAATGACTGTGGAGAAATAGGAACGGGTGCCCCGTACCCACTCTCCTCATCACTTCCATCACTACTCTGCACTATAACCTCTAGTAGATCATCAAATCATACCATCTCAGATTTATGAGAAGCCACCTCATAAAATGTATTGTTCTTGTTTTTTTGCTTGTTCTTCTCATTGAAAATCACATTCTGCTTCTTATGATGTTCAGATTTTGATCATCCCAGAAATGATAAACAAATGCCTCATCTCCATAGCCAATGAAATAACACTTTTTTTACTTAGCCTCAAGTTTACTTCAAGCATCAGAGTTAATTAGAATAGTAGAAAGACATCTAAAGGTTTTAAGGTGAAAAAATTTGACCTCTTTCCCACTCCAAATCTCCTCAGACATTTCACAGTCTAATGGAATGGATGGCCCCCTATTGATCAAATAAATTATAGTGTTGACCGCTTCTACCTCGAAAGTAGGTGGTAGTCCGACATGCAATCTCATGCTTCTAGCCCTCGAATTAATAGTCCTATTCATGCGCTCTGCAACAATCATTTACTGTGGTATCCCTGGAACGGTTTTCTCCATTTCGATGCCCTGAGCTGCATAATACTCCTTAAACATACTATTAATGTACTCATCACCATAATCAGACATCTGATATTTCAGCTTTAAGCATGTCTCTATCTCAATCAGGGCCTTCCAAGTCCTGAACACATCAAATACATCAGATTTATGCTTCAAGAAATAAATTCATTTCAAGAAATAAACTCATTTCTTCTTGTTGAGGTAATCAATGAATGTGACATAGTAACGAGAGACTCCAAAAGATGCTAATGGAGAAGTTCTCCATACATTTATGTGTACTAGATCCAGCTTTCCTGCCTATGGTGTCATGCCACATTTCAAGAAACTGACATTTTTTTGCTTTCCCATAATACAGCTCTCACACATGTTGAGATCAACTGACTAAAGTTCTTTTATGTCCCTCTAACTCATATGGCCAAGTCTGCAATGCACATGTATGATGTGCTCTCTACAACTATAGTGTTAAGTAAACTTGTATTCATATATAGTGTACTAGTTTTCTTACCCCGAGTTAGTACCCATGCTCCTTTTATAACATTCTAGGAGCTAGCTGAGAACACTACTAAATGACCACCTCCATTCTTTCCGGTCTTTTCCCCAATAATAGAAGATGAAGTTTTTTCCCATAGAGATAGTATTCTATCTACATCCTCCAATAACCAAAATCTATTCATCAAACTTCTCAATTCCTGAAATCTTCACAGCATCTCCTGCCATCATCTTTATTTAGATCTGTAACCATGGCTCTGATACCAATTATTGTGGAAAAACAACGATAATAAAGCAAAAAATTGGAATGAAAAAATTCACACCAGAAAAAAAAACATAGAGTTACATGGTTTGACAAATTTCCTATGTCCACGAAGTTGCAAAGGATTTTATTGCATTGAGGATTATACCATCAATTGCTTTGACGTTTACAAGAAATTTTCTCTCTCTACTCACCTCCTCTCTCTATCTCTTCTACTCATAACCAACACATGTAGAAGAAGATTTCTAGGAGAGCCACCGAGGAAGAACCCACCGAAGCCACAGCCTATTGTGTCATGAAATGGAGTCTGGCTGGGATCCACTGCGAGAAGGAGATCTGTAATCGAGACTGAAAGCCTCCGCTTGCTGCCTCCCGTGAGCCAACGCTGAAGAAGAAACCTTGGAGAGTGATGCCTTGCTTCTTCACAATAACAGTAAAAGTTTATTGAAAATAGGAGGGAATGGTTTCTTATTTTACGTAAAAGGAAGAGGCAGGACGCTTGGAAGGAAGAGAATTTAATGCAGTGGACCTAGGGCTCCACCTTCCTTAACAACAATAATGTTACCATGAGAAATGGACAACTTAACATCACTCATATCGATAAAGGGATCCTACCTACACCCATTCAAAAGCTGCATTTATCCCATCTTCTTTGCATCCCCAATTTAGCGTACAATCCTATTTTAGTTCATCAACTAACTAAATCAAATTTTGGCTCTATTAACTCCATTTTTTACGGCTACCGCATCACTAACTTGAAGATAAATTGACTACTTCTTGAAGGTCCCTACATCCATGGACTATATATGATCCCTCATTCTACAAAACTAACACCAGCACCAACTCTAGCTCTTCTTTTAGTTCAACACATTCGTGGCACTACTGGCATGATCATCTTGCCACTCAGGCTCAATCTATTATAGCAACTAGCTTTCTTACTTTGTGTATTGTTACTAAACATCTACATTATAATTTAAGTAGTTTATCATTCTCTTTTTGTAGCTCCCACTCCTATTCTCCCTTAGAATTAATACACTCGGCTCTACACCCATTCTTTTGTTACAATCTTATAAATATTATGTAGCGTTTTTTGATGATTTGTCAAGCTCTACATGGGTTTATATTCTTCATAATGAAGCTAAGAATTTGCAAAAATTACTTGAATCAAACTGATGGTGGAAAAATAATTCAACCCTTCCCACGCATAGAGGAGGTGAATGCCTAAACCATATGCTCCAAATTTATTAATTCTTAATAATTTCTACACATTTAAGTATGTTAATAACATCAGAAGTGAACAATTTTGAGCTTTTTAGATTCATTTTATCTACATTCACAATTAAACTATAAAATTATTAAAAAATTAGATAGTCTTAACAAAATTATAAGTCTTTCATTTAACTACTGATATCAAAATCTATGTTTGAATAGATAAATTTTTTTATGATATTCAAATAAAAAAGAATTTTATTGGGAGCACTAGAACTGCCAACATTAGATAAAATACAAATCATGAGCATGAAAATTTATTGTAATGACCCAAACTATGCACCAAATTTCTTGAAGGTCAAACAAATAAACTCACCCAACTTGAAATGGGCACATTCAAGTTAGCTCAGGTATCCTGGAACATCTATTGTTCAAGTTAAACACATGTGAGCTTGATAAACAAATGGTGAAAAACATCAAACTCAAGATGAATGATCCCGGTGAAATATAGTTGTGTAAAAATTATATAGTTGACTTCACTATGAAACAGCGCCAAAAGCTTGATGCAATATTTTATGAAATAGAAATTTAAGCAATTAATGTTGGGATTCTACGCAAGTATATGTATCATTATCAAAAAATAAATGACTTTCTATCTAAGCCCCAAATATCGATCCTACAGGGAAGATTTAAATTTGAAATGATAAATTTACTAGAAAATTCACAAAAAGTCAAAACAAAATTACTGTCACTAATTTTGAATGTTGAGATATTATCAGAACTAAATTATTTAACTAATAACAAAATTAAAATATAAAGTTTAAATAGTAACTACTAAACTATTAAACTATGTTCATACGATGAAGATTTCTTATGTGAAAAAGCA
>NW_018239547.1:0-6220 GCF_001263595.1 Phalaenopsis equestris | reverse complement strand
ACATCCATATTATCTCTTCATTTCACCATATCTCAGAGTAGGGAGAAAGATAAAGTAAACTACTCAGACTTCATGAGAAAGATACAACAAAACATAAATTTCATATATAAAAGAAAGTTCATACAGCACTAATAAACAAACAACACTTATCTGAAACTCTTTCTCAAAGAAAATCCCTTATAGCCTCTTCCAGGAAATGTAGGAAGAAGAAATCTCTCACTTTTCTCCTTCTTCAACACTCTTAGAGAAGAGTTCACACTTAATCTCACCTCAAAACTCTAAATTATAAGAAAAATTGACTATAAATAGTTGTGAAATGAAAAATGGAAGAATGTGTGATGCGTGGAAGGTTGAATTGGGGCGATGAGATGTCAGGAAGAGTCATCTTTCTGATCAATTTTGGCCCCAAATAAAGCCTAGAGCCGCTTCTCCAATAGGTGCCTCCAAAAACTTTTCAGAAAGCGTCCAAATTCATTGATTCTTCTAGAAACAGTGGTTAAACCAACATTGGCGCCGTTGGCGCCCATTATGGCATCGTCGGTGCCAATGTTCTGCAATTTAATTAGCTGATCTCTGTCAAACGGCACAGTTGGCGCTAAACAAATTTTCAACTTCTTCATTTTTGCTCCGAATTTCATCCTTTTTGCTTCTTTTTTGCTTCAAGTCCTAAAATTCTACAACGTGAAAAAAAAATAAAAATACCTTCCATTAAAGTCTAATATCACCAAAAATGATATAAAATATGGGTCTAAAAATGCATTTATTTTTGACGTATCAATGAACTTCGTAGTTGTGCTTCTTTACCACTTGCCCAATTCAAGGCAAATTTGTCAAACCGACCAAACCAAAGTGTATATCCTAAGCTCATAAACTACTCATCAAATCTGATAACTTATAATAGCAACCTCCCATCATATTGGAAAAAATATGAGAACACAACCATGTTTTACATCTAATAAAATTTACAGTGAGTATTCGATATATCTCACTAATTTTTTTTCTTATTTATGTGACATGTAGTTCTTTATAGCACTTAATCCCTATTTTAAAAGTATAAATAATTACTATTGAGAAGAGCCTTGAGGAACATAATCAATTGTATTTGTTGAATCCAAAAAAAGTCCTGTAGATCACAACCAAGGTATAGATCGTTGGACGAATGAGAGTAATAGTAAGAGAGACAATGTATAATAACACATGATATGAGAGGCTAAATTCAATAGTAAATTCTTAAATAAATGACCCCCTTTTTTACATGTTTGTCCCTATTTTAATAGGAATATTAGAAGTCATTATTATACCTTTTCATATTTGTAACTGACTTCAGGACCATTTAAAATCCAAAAATTGATGTTGGCACTGCTTTGTATTCATAACTACTTGTAAAGGGAGGTATTTAATGGCTCACTGGTGTTGTGATTTGGCCATCTAATAGTCATTATATTGGCTAAGAAATCTTAAGTCAGTTAGAAGATATTCAGTCAGCTTCCTTGAGATAATCCTCAATAGAGGCTTTCTTGTCTTTGGGGTGTAGCACCGTAATCTATTGGGCAGCTCTTCCTGAACAAGGGGCCTTCTCAGTGTACTAGAAAGTTACTCAATGTGGTGACCTTTGATAATCTTTGTGAAAAATCCCATAATCAGTTAAAGGAGTTTTTTGTAGCTTATTCTCCCTTGGATCAGGTGCCTCTTATTCTTTCATTTGATTATTCTTTTGATCGATTGACCGATAGAACTATGTCACATGGTTAACTGATATAAATTACTTGGAATCACTACGACCCACCACCTATTCTGTATGTATCTTAAGGTGAGCGAAAGGGCCTTAAAGGCTAAGGTGAAGGCCCAAGAATTTAAGGTACAGGAAACAGATGAAGATCGAGCGACCGTGGCAGAGGCTAGTCTTGAGGATGCTGAAGCAGAGTTGAAAATAGTGTCAGAGTTGGTGTCTGCCATCCATGAGAGGAATGCAGAACTAGCAGAGCAGATGACCAAAATGAAGACACTCGAACTGTTCTTTGAAGCTCAGATTGTGCACTTTGATATAGGTACTAAGGTGGCAATCGATCAATTCAATAGATTTGGGATTGTTGACTCCAAGTACTCTGACATTGACGAGTTCAAAATGCTCTTCGACCCTCCTTCAGCTTTAGAACATAGAGAAGAATCAAAGGCCAATAATGTGACGGATGATGGACTGTCCAACTCTAAGCTAGAAGACTCTTAGACAAATTTTTTTCATATGTAAGCAAACCAATGTAAATGAATTGTTTTTATTTAATAAATACATGTAACTAAATAGTGATATGAATGAAATATGACCTTCAGTCAATTTTACCTATGTTACTTTTGTCTTGTTACAAAATTGTGATGTTACATTGTTCGTCACTCTTTAGTCAATTTTAAAGAAATTTTTGCACAAGTTAAGTCTTAGTTTTCATTGTTTGAGCATTGAGGGTCAATTTTTAAATTATGTATGTCGATCAGACATCATGGTATCATTGTCGATCGTTCAATATTTTGGTCAACCAAGAAGATGACCTGCATTGCATTGGTTTATCTTAGGATGTCAATTCTTAACTAAAGTGGAACTAAGTTTTAGTAATTTGACAAGACTCAAATTTCCTTTCTTTCGCACTACTCCTCATAAGGGGTTAGCCACCGAAACTTTTCTAGGTTGCTTTTCTCGAAACCTTTCACCGAGCTTTGTAGCTACGGGGTGGGAAACCACTAAAATTTGTTCACTCAAAAGTTGAAACTCAGTTTTGAAGAGTTTAGCAATCATGCACTTTAATGCTTATGTCGATCAACTTTTTGGGGTAGTCTAATTCCCTGAGTGTTATCTTGATATTAGCTACACCGACCTTCCGAGTTTCCTGAGCGTTGTTTAAATATTGGGACACATTCACATGGTTAGCTAATGTTTCTCTTCATATTATGCCTACAAAAATTTACAAGTGTTTAAAATAAGAACTATATTTTTCTTGTGTCGGTATAGTGTGATTAGTTTAAAAAATAAATTTTTTGTTATCATCCTTGCTTTATGTTTGGTGATTTTTTTTTTCTAATCAATGTTTTTCAGCTTGTAAACTCCTAGGGAGATTTTTTGATCAATAATGAATGGGTCGGTCCAAGTCTGATCAAGTTTTTCAACTGATTTCCAGTATGTTGTTGGGTCTGTCGATAAGCATGTATATCTTTTCTCAGACATTTCTATTCCTAGTAATTAGCAATCCTTCTCTTTTCTTATTTCCACATTCTATATTTATTTGACTTTCTTCTAGAAGGTCAAGCACAGGTATCATTTCATCATCATTCGCCTCTTACCAGTCAGTGAGTTTATCCTCGTCGAATGAGGTGGTTGTGATGACTCTCTAGCTATGGTAGTTTTATTCAACCATCAAAATTGCTTCCATCTCATGGGAAAATGTGTAAGAGGTTTTCTGGGTCACTGATGATGGTGTCATTCAGACAACCCATAAGGTGGATGGAAGTAAGTCCGCTCAATTGCCTTTTGCCCTTTTGCCCTTCTTCGTGAGTAGATTTAAGATTATCTTATGGCAGCCTTGTTTTCATTCATTCAAGGTGATGTACAAATGTGAAGTTCAAGTTGATTTCTTGAGTTTGACAAAAAATCTTTTACTCCATGATCAATGGACTGTGCTCTATTGTTGTTGATGAGTATCATAGGTAAGTCATACCAATTGATGAATGTCCAAATAATATTTTGGGTGGCGTCTACACTAATTCAGGCTAGGGCCTTTGCTACTATACATTTTGAAAACTAGTCTACAATGAAAAAAAAGGAATTTGTGTTGACATATTTGAAGGGGAAACAACTCGAGTGTCGAGTCCCCAAATGATGAAAAGTCAAGAAAATTGTGGGTCAGCTGGTGATGCAATGGAGCATATTTCTAGCAATGCTCATAAATCTTAGAAAATTCATGTGTATCTTTCATGAGAGTCAGCCAGAAGAAGCATTGCCTTTTAACACGATGTGCTAGAGCTTTTCCTTTGGAATGACTCCCACATTTGCTAGAGAGTGTTTCCCTAGGGATTTCTTCTGCCTCATTTTGTTTAACGCAACTTAGAAGTAGTGAAGTGGCTAATCTTTGGAAAATTTTACATTCAATCATGATATATTACACAAATTTAAACTTAAATCTCCTTGGATCTATTATTTCTTGGGGGATCCTTTTAGTTTTTAGATATTGGATATAGAGATCCATCCAAATCTTTGTGCTTTCAGCTTTCAGCTTTCTCCTTCATGGCCTTTAATTCTTCAATGGCCAATCAAAGAAGTCTCTAAGGTGTACCCTCTTCAAAGAAAATGTTCTTTGATAGAAGGTTTGCTAATTGATTTTTTTCCTGGTTGATGTGCTTGATTCTGAAATCTATAAACTTCCTTATCTCTGCCTTTGCTTGCTCATACACTTGACCATCATTTAGTCTCTAGCTTCAAATTCTTTGTCAATTTGATTTACCACCATTTGTGAATCTGATTTCACCAATAAATCTTAGACGCCAATGTAAAAGCTAGGTGTAGACTCACAATTAGTGTTTCTTATTCTAATTGGTTATTAGTGACTTTGAACTCAAGGAAGACCAAATGACAAAGATGTTCCACGGTTGGACATCTCAGTGCTATTCCAATTCATACTCATTCTTGACTTGAGGCACAATCAATGTGCAAGGTCTAGGTTTTATATTCAGTTGTAGTTCCTTCGTTTGTTCACTATTTTCTGAGAAATCCGCTCGAAGTTTGGTTATGGCTTGCACTTTAATCATCATTCGTGGAATGTAGTTAATGTCATATTTACTCAGCTTGGGAATCACTTTCAAAAATATGGCTAGAGCTTGCGAGCAGAAAAAATTAAGGAAAATGTTAGCTTTTTCATTATAGGATATTGATACGCCTAAAATATATAGTATTTTTAGACACATTTTTATACCTATTTTTGAGATATTGTGCTTTAATGGAAGGTATTTTTGTATTTCTCTTTCAGTTACAGGTAAAAAGGTGAAAAATGCTTAAAGAAGTAAAAAGGATCAAATTTGGAGAAAATAGGTGAAAAATGTGCAAAAGTGTTTTGGCGCCCAAACGCCAGATCCGGTTAAACAGAGAAGGTCGCGCCTATGCGCCAGAGGCCCCACGTTTAAGCACCAGTGGCAATTATTAGATGAGTAAATTTGGTTTTTGCAAATTCTTAAGAGATTTTTGAGGCACCCATTGGCTTAATAGGTGGTTACAACCACCATGGACGAAAGTTATTGTGAAAGGATGCATCTCTTGGGGAAATACATTGAATCAAGACACATTTTGAAGAGATACCAATACATATTTTGGAGAATCTAAGAAAAAGGAAGATTGAGACTTTGAAAGGGGTCCTGAAAGTACAAGGAACATTTTGAATGTACTAAAATTAGGGAGTTGGAGAGATTTTACCACATATTTATCCTTTTTATTTTAGTTTTATATTGAGAGTGTTGTAAAAGAGAAAAGATTGAAAGGAACTTCAAGAGTTTGGTGGAGGACTTGAGATAAGTTTTTATCTTTTGTTTTAGACTACTTTTAATTTTAATTGAAACTTTTTGTTGGTTTGACAATATCTTCTACTTTTAATTTAAAGTGTGGTTTTGTTTTCTCCATAGATTCTAGGTAGTTTTCTTTATCTTTCTTTTTAAAATGATAAGTAATTAAGTGTTGGATGGAAGTTGTGGAGAGTATTGATCTTTAATATTGGAAGAATTTGAGATGATTTAAATCCATGTACTTCATTTACTTCTTGATTTGGCCAATCCCGATTTTAAAATTTATTGTGATAATGATATGCCTAAAATATATAGTGTTTTTAGACACATTTTTATACCTATTTTTGAGCTATTACGCTTTAATGGAACGTATTTTTTTGTTTTTCTCTTAGGTACAAGTAAAAAGGTAAAAGACCCTTAAAGGAGGGAAAAAGGATCAAATTTGGAGCAAATAGGTGAAAAATGTGCAAAATTATTTTGGCGCCTAAGTGCCAGATCCGGCTCTTAAACGTCGGGTAAAAGAGAAGGCCACGCAGGCTGCGCCTAAGTGCTAAAGGCCCCATGTTTAAGCGGCAGTGGCAGTTATTGGATGAGTAAATTTGGTTTTTATAAATTTTGAAGAGGTTTTTGAGGCACCCATTGGCTTAAAGGTCGTTGCAACCACCATGGATGAAAATTATTGCGAAAG
>NW_018239546.1:0-1192 GCF_001263595.1 Phalaenopsis equestris | reverse complement strand
ACACAATGATCAAAAGGATTCATGTCATGATTTCACTTTTTAAAATTGTATTTGATCATATTAAAAAAAATTTGAAATTTATGTGGTGATAAATTTCACCCAGTCTCACTTATATTTTCTCATATTTTGTGAAAGAATATCCTCCTAAGAAATACAAATCAATACATGATCACCAACATCATACTCCTTATAAGTTTTATTTTTATATCTTTATTTGACAAACAAAGAAATATTTTTTTTTCCTTTTTTTTTTACATTTCAGAAGAGCTATTAATGTATAAATGTAAACATTGAATCTAAAAATGCATGATGATATGAAAATGATATCAATTTTGATATATATTTTTGGATAATACCCATAAATTATTCCATAAGTGTTTTAATTATAAATCTTGAAATAGTGCTATTATTCAAAAACTCTAATATGGAAAAAAATTCATTTACTAGATTTTTTACAGCTAAAACATCAATAATATTTCCAATATCTCCCATTGAGCTCCTCAGTTTACCTAGACAAAAATATCATTAACTCATTTATATGAAGCTTTCTTGCATGCTAGCTTTATTGGGAATAACTTTAAGGTTTATTCATTATTCTCTCAACCAGAAAGTATCATTTATATCATAAATTTAGGGTCGTCTTTAAAAAATATGTGCTATATTCATGGGTAGAGCATCACGCCATAAATGATTCTCATAAATGCCCTTATAATGGGCACCAGGCATCTAGATGTAATATATAAAAAATGCATATTAACTAACTCATGAGAAATGTTTCATGATGGGGATCTAGTTTCATGTTTATTCTTAAAAATGTATGAGTAGATATCATATACATCGCACTAATGATAATTTTTTTTTTTTAAAACAACAAAAAGGTTGAGAATATTGCATGGATAATAGAGACTGGTAATAAAAAAATTAAGTTAAGTCGACTGTGAATTGATACATGATAACATGATAGAATTAGAACGAATAAATTAAGGGACAAGCATACAGACAAATAAACTAAATTTTATTAAAATAAAGTGAAAATACTTGTTTGAACTTGTATTTCAAATAGGAAAAAATGCATACAGAAAATAGGTATATAGAATAAGTACGGATGAAAGAAGAAGTAGGTAACACAAATACAGCTTGTTCAAAATAATTTGCAAAGAATAAGTTTAATGCCTCCGACAAAACTTAATAA
>NW_018239545.1:0-1720 GCF_001263595.1 Phalaenopsis equestris | reverse complement strand
TTTTGAAGAGTTGTCACAAGAATCCTTTCAAAAAGTATCCAAATACGTGGAATCTGGGCACCGCCAAAAGTCAGTCCATAGTCGTCCCGGGCGCCGTCGAAGAGCTCGAGGGCGGCGTCGGCAAACTTTTCTATCATTTTTTGGTCTTCTCTAGTAAATCTTGCCGTCCGCTCCATTTTGGGCGCCGTCGGCGAGCAGACTGCGCAGCTCCACCGTTTCGCTCTATTTGGCTCCGTTTTAGCTCCGTTTTGCTGCATTTCAGTTGTGTTGTGTTCCTAATAGATAGCCATACAAAACAAGCATAAAAGCAACCTTCCTTTAAAGTTTAATCTCATTCAAAAATATACAAAAAGTGTAAAAGAGATTAAGTATTGAAAGACTTATCGAAAGGTGACAGAACAAAATTTCATTTCTTGCTCGTATTTGCTCCAAATTGCACCGTTTTTTTTTTATTTTTTGCTCCAATGATCATAATTCATCATACTCTAATGGCTGTGGTGGAGTTAATTTGATGGCTTTGGGGTGGTTAGGCTTCATTTAATGCATGGGTCCAAGTGGGTGCAAAAGACCAAAATTTGGGTTAGGGCTAGGCTAGACATGTTAATTGGCCCAAATAAATGTTAAATTTGGTGTATATGATCATAATTAACAACTTTGGTGAAGGATGAAAGTGGTTTTGGGTTCAATTGGATGGTCAATTTGGAAGAATTTCGAAATTTGATCAATTTGGGCATATTGGCTAGGTTTGGGTCTAGGTTGGCTAGCCTTAGGTCAGGTCCAAATTGATTATTGTAAATGGTCAATATGGATCTCATAAAGATTTTTCAACATAAATTGGGTGCCAATTTTGGGGTTAAGGCATTCAATTTGATGAGTATAGGTCATGTTGTCAAAATTGGGCTCAAATGATGGACAAATTGGGCTTGGATTTGGTCTACATTGGTCATAGCAAGGGTAAATTTGAGTTTAGAATTGAAATTGGAGGAAATTGAGACCAATTTGATTGACATTTGAGGTACATTTGGGGGAATATGGGCAAGAAAAATGAAATTGGGAATATTTGGGGGGATTTGGGAGTTTTTGGGATTTTTTTTTGGAATATTTGGAATTTGGGGTAAGGAGGGGTATTTTTGCTAATTTAACCAATTTTGGAGTTGCTAATTTAATCAATTTTGGAGAATTTAGGTAGTTTGGGTGTTTTCAAGGCGTTTGAAAAAAATTTTTGAACAAAGTTGGGTATTTTGGGTAAATTTGGGAATTTTGGCCAAATTTGGTGTCCCGAGGGTGTCTAGTGTCCCAAAGGTTTCTGTGTAATTTGGGGGAATTTATGGGCAAAAGGCTAGGTTGGGTGTCTTGGTGGAGTTGGAGTGCTAACCACCATAAATAAGCCATAGAACAATGGAAATACCATTTTTGGTTCTCTATGTAGTGATCTTAGCCAAAACCCTAGCCTAGGGCTAATGGGTTTAGGGGACCACCTACATGAGTCTCCCAAAAGTATTAAGGGATCAAAGCCTAGAAGTTTATGTTTTGGATAGTGAGTGATTGTGAGTGTAAGTGATTGCAAGTGAGTGCCTTAGCCCTAGACCAACACTTAAGGTCAACCCTAAGGTCCAGCAATCCTAAGGGTGACTCATCTTGAGCTCCCCCATAATGAGTTCACCTACTAAGTGCTGGAGGTTGGAACCAATATGTGGAACTTTAAGTTGAGTAAAGAGGA
>NW_018239544.1:921-2689 GCF_001263595.1 Phalaenopsis equestris | reverse complement strand
TTTCTACTTGATGCAATCGATGAAGAGCTCAATCTTAGAGGTTATTGTCCCTACCTGTAATTACACATTAATTTAGCTTTAAAAATGACAAAAAAACTTGGCCCAATTTATATTTAGTGGCTAGTGTGAAAAATTAAAATGTTATGAAATTTAGAAAATAATTTACACACTAGGGGTACTACGCAAGTATACGTATCGTTTCAAGTAATATCGGGTTTTTCTTAAGACCCCAATATCGATCCCACAGAGAAGCAATGTAAGAATTACCTTAGGCTAATTCTAGTATACTATTATCAGATCTTAGTTTGGGGTTTCCTAAATTTACTAATTTACTATAAAATTAAAATTAACTAAATTAACTAAGAACCTAAGAGTATTTGAGAGGATATTATGGCTCCTAAAACCAAGAGGGGAAAGGGAAAAGAGGAGTTTGATCAAACAAAATTTACAAGTCAAAAAGCTCGAGAGCATTACAATGAGTTTCTCATATCGAAGAATTTAATTCAAGCATAAATGTTTATCAGTCCTGGTAGAGCTGTGAAAAATCTGATTGGTACAAGACACTCAGAGAATTTTTGCTACTTAACTATCGTAGCATTTATTTCTGTGGTTTGAGAATTTTATGCAAATCTCCCAGATGCTTCAGATGATTCTGTACTTGTTGGGGAGAGGAGATTAGAGTTTACTCCAGCTCAAATTAATGCTTTGTGCCAGTTATTTAATGTACTTGACTGCTACTACTCATCCTTTGAGCCTATTGAGTCGCAGCTGGATGAGATTATCTCATTTCTGACTGATGGTCAAGATGCTTAGAGAATAAAGAACTATCACAAGGAAAAAATTTCTTCTTCCAAGCTTAATGCCCCTTCAAAGGCATGACACTTTCATTTCTGCTAGAATTCTATCTACGAATCATGAGTGAAGTAAATAAGAGAGAGCAACCTTAAATTTTTGTATCCAGACCATGAAGCCTATTGATATTGGCTCCCTCGTCTACAAATTCATTGTTAATAATGCCATAGGAAGTACTACTTTGGGGTCAGTGGGGTCAAGGTACCCTCCTCTTTTCTTCACTTATTTTAAACAATCCAGAGTTAATTTTGAGACTTGGGAGGAGTTACCACACCCCTTAAAGCCTAATAACAAGTATAATGTGAATCTATATGGAAAACATGTTGATTCTAGTCTTGGGCCTAGCACTTCTGAAGTTCCTTCTACTTCTAGGCCTTCTAACTCTCGTGCTTCTACTCATCCTCCTTCTAGCATGAACACTATGCTTAATCATGTAAGGAAGTTACAAGAAGATGTATCATTTATACAAAGTCGTGTGCATGACATTGAAGATCATTTGGAACACTTTGATTCTTATCTCAAATGGAAAAGTGATTACGAAGAAAGTTACAATACTTCTCTTATGAGTTTTCTTAAGGGAGATAATACTGTAGAGTTTCCTTCTTATCCACAGTATCTGAGAGTTGAACGTCGCAATCCATTGTAAGAAGATGAGGATGATGATGAGGATGATGAGGGGTAGTAGTTTGTTATGAGTTTGAGAGTACTTATTTTTCCTTTCTACTTATGACATTGTTGTTTTTCTTTTAGGTAATTCATTGTATTGGACTTTAGTATTGTTTATTATCACAGCTTTGTGAATTCTGTACTTTTTGTTTATTATATACTAGTATTTTCTTATGTTCTAGTTTATATATATATATATGTGTGTGTGTGTGTGTGTGTGTGTGTGTGTGTGTGTGTGTGTGTGTGTGTG
>NW_018239544.1:0-899 GCF_001263595.1 Phalaenopsis equestris | reverse complement strand
GAGATGTTATATATATATATCGCGCGCGCGTGTGTGTGTGTGTGTGTGTGTGTGTGTGTGTGTGTGATAGAGTAGTACTTTACTTAGCAAATATTCATGTTATGGCATGTATAATTGAGAATTACTTTTACACACCTATCTTGATTGTTTATACCTATATACTTTTCATGCTTAGAACACTTGATCAAAACAAAATCCATTCTTCCTACCTACATTTTTGTATTAAATATTTTAAATTATTTAAAAATTCAAGTTTGGGGGAGAGAGAGAACTTTTAAAAACTAAACTTTAATTGTCCTCAGTAGACTGCTTTTAAATTTTATTTTAAAATAACCTTTCGTATGTGGTGTCATCCTCAGAGAACTATATTTTTGATTCTATGAATGTTATAGTAAACTTAAGATGAATTTTTTGGTGATAAGGGTTGGTTCTAGAGATAAGATATTTAGTATAAAAGAATAGGGATATGCTTTTACTATTTATATTAAGAAAATATATATTTTTGATACACTAGGAATCTTAAATTTACACTTTAAGAAAATTGAGACTTTACTTTTGAGACTCTATAAAAAATTATTTTTATACTAATAGACATTATCAAGTAAGGAAATGTGATAAGTTTTTAACTTTAGGAGGAGAATAATGAAGTTCAAAATCATTAAAGTCTATCCAGTATAGTAACCCTCACATATAAAAAAAATTAAGTATTAAAAAGATCCCGAAAGAAAAGAAAAAGAAAAGATAAAGAAAATAAAAATGAAATAAAAAGAAAAGTAAAAAAGAAAATATGTGGGGTGAAGCTTGAGAAGATGTCTAATTAAAAATTGGCTTCACTTGAATCATCTTAATGAAAGAAACCTAACTAGATTTCTGAGCTTATTATCGATCTTAAATGTATT
>NW_018239543.1:930-5974 GCF_001263595.1 Phalaenopsis equestris | reverse complement strand
AGAGGAGGATTTGAGGCAAGGGCAGCAAGTTGGAAAGAGAGGAATATATGGTTGGTTTGCTGGAGTAGCAAAAAATAACAGGAAAATGTTGTTTCGGGCTAACTACAACAAGGGGGAATGTCGGCGAGGAGTAGGGGTTGTCTGATGATTTCTCCAACAATGGGGGGTTGTCTGATGGGTGGTGGGTGGTGCCTTCTCTGCTTCTGCTGCCGCTCCGTCTTAAGTGTCAAAGTTTGAATGTCACCGGGCATCCAATAACGTAGTAGTTGGACCACATTATTGATAGAGAGCTTCAGCCCTCCCATATAACTGGCTATTGTGTGCTCATCTATCTCTATCAACTCATATTTCAGCTTTTTCACTGTGTACTCCACTGATAATTCCCTTTATTGCAGGGAGTGGAATTTCAAAAAATTATTCTAGCAGTAGTGTGGGGGTAGGTATTATCACTGAATCACCATCTTTATTTTATCCCAGGTAGTGATCCTGTCTCGTCATCCTCTCAGTCTTTCCCTCTTCAGATTCTCCCACCACAATGAGGTGCTTTTCTTCAAATTGATGGTAGTGAGCTTCACCCTTATGTCAATTGGTACCTCTTTGTATTCAAAGATCCGACGGTCTAGAACCACTCAACCAATTATCCAAATACATTCTTCCTTCAAAACCCAACAAATCTACTTTCACTCCTAGATCTTTGTATCCTCCAACAAGCACTTACTCTCTTGGCCTCCTCTTCACTTAAATCATCTCTACATAAAGGATTCAGATGCTCGTCTAGATCTCCTCCTCGGATATCACAGTCAACGGTGACCTCTCCATGTGTCCTTTCCTCAATTTCATTGAGCCGTTATAGTACTCGATAGAGTTTCCCTATTATCTCTTCCATGGTAAAACCTTGATCGACTTGGTATGACTAAGGTTTGAGTGTGGGTATGTGAGATAAGATGTACGGGTGTAATGTTAGGCAAGAAAGAAAAAAATTAAGTTAGGTATGAGGTGTTTTGGTAACCACGATGGAACTAGAGTTAGACTAACTCTGATATCAAATGATACCGAAGTTAACACAAATACAATAAACAACAAATATTATTACTGGAAAAGCCATTAGGTGGTTACAATTACACATTCAAAGGGAAAATAACAACAGCACAACACACAAAAAATATGAAAGTGCGACTAATGACAACACCAACCCACATTAGGGTGGATCTTGGAGTGGTGATGGTGATCGATGAGGGTGTGGATCTCCAAAGAAGTATTAAAGGGCAGTTGGAAGGTTAGATGGTGGGCGACAATGAGTGGGTGATGGTGGCAGTTGAGGGAAGGTGAGAAACTGTAAGGCAGGCTATTATGGGAGGTGGCAACAAGAAGAAGGGGCTTGACATCATCAGGGCAGCACGGGGAATGGTTCTGTGTGGCTTGGATAGTAGCAAAACAACCAGGAACAGATGTTTTAGGCGACGAAAATGAGGAAGAATGACGACAACAACGACTGAGAATGCTTGAGATTATAGTACAACAAAAAAAGGGTTGTCCTAGGGGTGGGACAACATGGAACATGGTTGGACAAAAAGAAACAGCAAGAAGAACAACAAAAATACTATTGTTAGGGCAGCCTGCAACAAGGAAGAATGCGTGAAAACGAAGCGGAAGGGATTAAAAGAATTTGAGGAAGGATAAATCGCCACCTCAGAATGAGACACGACCGAAACATCACTCGATCCTCAAACACAATCCTATAAGGGAATATAGTGATGCTGATGACAGTCATAAACAAAAACACGATAAAAATTGTCCTAAAATATGAAAACGACATACATAATATTAGAGAAACTTAGAAGGCAATCCCACAATAAGAAAGTATTCATCGACCCTCAGATTCACTGGACTGAAATAATTCACACAAGGGTTGGATGGATGACCGGTCCAAGGGGCTCGGTGTTATTGCGCCCTACATAAGAGCGGGAGCGTGCATCCCACAAAAGCGCAGGAGATGCACCATGTTATTCTTTCGAGATTGGAGGGGCTTCAACCTCATCTAGTATGATGATAAGCTATTGATCATGATGTTTGGAAACATGCTCTATGGTGGGGTTGCCCCGTGTCTGGTATTGTTGCAGGCCGGCGCTCTATCATCACTAAAACTAATCCCCCCCGACGCTTCTTCACTAACCTCGAAATCCGCATAAGGTAAGAGAACTATGCTCTTTCCGTTCTTGGTAAATGAGTAGGTGTTCTTGAATCCATCGTTAATTCGACGATCAAAATGTCAGGGTGTCTCCCACGAGATGTGATAGACATCTATGGGCACCATGTCATCCCACACCTGATCCTGTAACTAACTTTCAATGAAAAACTCCACGAGGCATCTCCCATTAATGTTGACTATATTCATCTTCAACCATGCCAGGGAGTAAGGCTGGGAATGCCACTGAGTCGTTATGCTCAGCTTGTCCATCATCTGCATTGACTCCACATTCTTGTTGTTACCTCCACCGATGATAATGCCGCATACCATTCATTTCAAAGTGCAACGAGTGTAAAATATGTTGTGGTGAAGGCACTGTTCCTCTATTATAGCCTCAGTCTGTGGGACCCATCAAACCACAAACATCTCACCCACATCCAGTGGAGGTTGGTACTCACCTTGCTTTTCAACTGCCTCATATTTGCTCACCTCCTCCACTACGTCGTGTTCAATGAAGGACACAACTTTGCTTGTCAAACGGCTGGAGATGATGTGTCCATATCCGTGGCACCTGAAGAATTTCCTAGTTGGAACTACGCTAGGGGTGCTATTCTTCTAAGGCCTTTTCTCACTATGGGAAGCTCTGTCAAACTCCTGGCTAGTCTTCTCAACTTAGGCGTGCTCCTACTAATGTCTCCAGTTGTGGGTGGTTGTCTGAGCGGTAATGGTGCATGCTTTGCTTCTTTTGTCTCTCCACCTTCAGTGCTAAGGTCTGAACTTCACTCGACGTCCAATAAGGTTGTAGCTGGACAACATTAGTAATTAAGTGCTTTAGGCTCTTGAATGCCTAGTTGTTGTGTGCTCATCTGTCTCTGTCAGCTCACATTTCAACTTAAGCTGCATAAATTTTGTTGTGTACTCCTCCACTGAAGGTGGTGGAGCTTCAAGAAATTATTCTAGCAATAGCATGGGGGTAGGTACTATCATTGCATCGCCTTCATATTATTCCAGGTAACGATAATGTCCGACCCTTCACTCCATCTTTCTCACTTTAGATTCTCTCATCACAACAAGTCACTTTTCTTCAGTTTGATGGCAACAAGCTTCACTCTTTTGTCATCTGATATCTCTTTGTATTCAAATATCCTTTCAACAGGCTACAACCATTCAACAAAGTCATCTGAATTCATTCCTCCCTCGAAATCCGATAAATTTACATTCACTTCTAAGGCGTTGTATCCTTTAACAAACACCTGCTCTCTCGATGACACAAAGCTTCCCCGTGTGGATGCGGTCGTAGCAAAATTGCGGGAGCGACCAACTAGCGATCCGACCGGTCCAAGTGAATCCCGGGCTGGGCAGCACAGGCGAGGATTTTGACGGGGCGAGCAGCCTCTCGCACCCCCCGCCTCCTTCCTTTTCCGTTCCTCCTTTGTATGGGAAGATTTTGATGGCTATCCAAGTATCTTTCTTGCCTCCCAACCCCTCCTTATTTGTAGGAGTTTCCTTTACTTCTTCTTTTCTTCACTCCTCCAATAAGAGTCTATATATTACTGTTTCAGAGACCTAGAGGGAGTTCTTGCTAGCTATTGCTTTCAGATTTCTGTTTGGAGTCCTTTTTCCCTTTATGGGCTATATCCAAGGACGTGGTAGTACTTATCTTTCCCCTTAGCCGCCGACCACCCCGACCCTTACCCCAATTGCCACTTGCCCACTTTCCAGCCTCCAATTTGTTGTCTAGCCCCTCCAAACCGGCTGTCCAACACCACAACCCATTGTTTTGTAGCCAAACCTGACGCCCAACACTCCATCTTTGTTGTTGCCATCATCGCTAGTCATCCCTATCCACCTAGCCAACCCCTACCGCCCTTGGGATGCACTTTCGAGGTGTTTGTTTCGTCATTTTATGTTTAGGTGATGTTATTTTCAGTTTGCGAGTGTTGTAACCCTATTTCCTTATTAATAAAAGTTGTTTTTGTGCTTTAAGCTTTCTCTTTTGGTATCACTTGGTATCAGAGCTAGCCCAACCCTAGTCTTGTCCTATGGTTTCCTAACAATCGGCATAAACCAAAACATTCTTTCTTAGCACCAAATATCCTTTATACAACCCTAACCCTAACCCCACCAAAATTTTCCTTTCTTATTCCTAAACCTTAGCCATGTCACTAATGAGATACATGCTCGAGCCTACCCGAAAGGAGATAAGACGAGAGATCCGCTGACTTCAGCAGTGGGTTACAAACAGTGAGAATGAAATTCAATGGGAGGTTACTCTTGATTGTGATCGAGAGACTCGAAGAGGAGAATGAGAGAATCTGAGGATGAAACGGGAAACACAATACCGATGCCTACCAGCTTGCAACAGACAAAAACTGCAAACTCTATTTTCAAAAGTGGAGGGACTACACCACCGAACGAACCCCACATTTTACAGGCAGGGGTCAACCTCAGGTTCTTATAGACAGAGTGCACCCAAGGGAACACCCATGACGGCCCCGTCCGAGGACAAACTGATTCAGAGAAGAGAACAGGTGAGACGGATTTGGTCATGTGGAATCAGAATGCCCACCAAGGGAGAGATCTGTTTTACTGAGCAGGGTGTTGTTGAAAAATTGGGTAATCACACAGTTGATATGGAAGAAGATAAAAACTTTTGGAGGATTCTCCACTTGCAGCTAGCGAGAAAGAGAAGCCATCAATTCCAATGGACCCCAAGAAAGAAATTTCAACTAAATTAATAGTAGCCATTCTGAAAAGTAGTGACCTCGAGGTAATGAGCGTTCAAGCAGGGTATGAAATTGTGGCACCTTAAGATATCGTTTCATAAGAGTTGAGAGGAGCAACAACAGGGCCAAC
>NW_018239543.1:0-774 GCF_001263595.1 Phalaenopsis equestris | reverse complement strand
GGGGGTTCAGCATGTCCGAAGATGAGTCATTTTGTACCATGGCGAGAATATCATGTGAAGTTATTCAAAGGTTATTTTCTGTTTTGCATGGTACCCCTTGTCAGATATCTAGCCAGGAGAGATGAACCCCAACTTTGTAGTGAGCCCAATGAGTTTTATGGGGACTAAAAATCCTTCAATGGGATCCAGATTCTATCAGTGGCAAAGATGTCTCTCCTGAGGGGGTGCTAGTGAGAGGGGTGCTACCTGCCACAGATTTCACCTCAGAATTGATCCCTCCTCTCATACCATTTCCTCAGCTGCACCCAACCGATTATGAGAAGTGGAAGAAGCAGGTTACCCCTGAAATGACTCAATACCTGAGCCGTGAGAATACTCGTCCACCTACAGTTCCAACTCAGGATGTTCCAAAAGATGACAGATACCTATTCTACCAGAATGTGTTGTGGAATGACAATGCCAACATGATTGACCTACCAATGAACTTGAAACCGTGACACGAGAAGCCAAAAGCTTCGATCAATGAAGTCGAAGCTCCTCCAACCTCGGGAGACTAAAGCGGGGCTTCCCCAGCGTGGGTGCAATACACGGGAGCGAGATTCACCCACCTCTAAACTGGCAAAATAATCCTATAAAAGGATTGTCCACCTCTAAGGAGTTGAAAGTAAATTTCAACATAAGCTATCACCTGAATGACCTGAATAAAATCTAATAAAATTATGGGCTGACAAGTTGCACAGGACACATAAAATCCAAATGTGATAGATGCAAGCA
>NW_018239542.1:0-1479 GCF_001263595.1 Phalaenopsis equestris | reverse complement strand
TCATATAGAGTAGTTGGTTATGTGTCATTTATATTTTGATTGATTGTGATAGTGTTGCCCATTGGATGTATGAAAATGCTTATTATCGCAACAATCAATGGCTGGAGCATTTCATCTTATTTGATGATATTTTTATACTTCATGGAAATAAATTAATGATAAACTCTTCCATATAATTCATATATAATGGTATTTTTCATATGACAAAAACTAATCATATCTTCTATATTAAATGAAAAAAAAAATTACGTAATCTATGATTTAAGAACCATTGGTTGTTTCAAATAAAAATAATTTAAAAAAAATTCCTAGCTTGCACTAAATGATGTATCTCCAAGTAACCCAAGTTAGCACTCCATAATGTTTTATTAATACGATTGGGGTTATCATGCAATAATTGATGTTAAAAAAAATTAAAAATGAGCGTTTGCATATTGTTAAATCCTAATTTGTCTGTGAATCACATCCTAAGGATTAGAACTTAAGAAATTAGAGAGAGAGAGAGAGAGAGACAGAGAGAGTGTGTAACGGTAATGAACAACAGTATGTCTTGTTCATCTCCTTTTTATCTCATAAAATGATTCTCGATTTATAAAGAAGATGATACAATATAGTAATATTATATTTTTTGCTCTTACTTGACTAGGCTGAGTTGGTGCTACCGGCCGACTAAGCTTGATTGGCTTTGATTTGACAATACTAATTCAATTAGCTAAGCTTTGTCGATTGTTTATTCTAGTATGGTTGACGATCTTCGGTCTCTGGATGAGGACCTCCTATCAGTGGAGCAAGACTATGTGTATCACTATAACCCGTTAGCTAACTCGTTCCTCAATAATGAGAGCCTGTGGGATTACCACAAAATTGCTATTTTGTCAATTTTTGGTCTCTAATGAAGAGCCTCAGGAAGTCCGTGGGACAATTGCTGATATTAAGAAACTGGTCATTCCTTAGGTCGAATTATCGGAATGTAAGTTGCCTCCTTTTATTGACATTCCTGCAGTGATTAGTTCGAATGCTTATCTGTCTTATTTTAGTCATTAGTTCATATTTAGATTGATCATTTTTCCTTTTATCCTTCTTCTTGCTCGATCAGCCATCGGTTTTGACTTAGATGGCTACATCTGATTTGATAATTGAGCCTCCAATTCTTTTGTCGGTAAGTCCTCCTTTGTTGTGCTTTCTTCCAAATGGACCGTTAGATCTCCCAAATTTTGTGCATTTACATATATAATATTTAAATTATATTTTTGGGATAATTACATACAGGCCACCTAAAACATTGATATTTACAAATTAACCACCCAAGTCATTTCTTTGAACTACTAAACCGATGTATTTATGCAAGACACACTCAAACTATTGAGAATTTGATAAAAATAAAAATATGAGTGAGAATTTCACCATATTTTTTTATATTTTAGTGAGAATTTGAAAAACAAACGAAAAAGAGTGGTTGATCTGTAAATAGCAAATTTA
>NW_018239541.1:2569-3367 GCF_001263595.1 Phalaenopsis equestris | reverse complement strand
CACACAAATCTCAGGAAAATCCAATAGGCCTCGCTTAGGATAGTCAAAAGACGAAAACATCAAGTGTCATTTTTTAAGCCAACCAAATGGAAACATAGCCGAACGAGAAATAAAAGCAGCGCAATCAGAGTGATAGTTGTTCAAGGCCAATTCTCTCAACTTATTCTGAAACTCCTCGTAAAGATAGCCAAAAGGCATCCTACAAAACGTCTTTATAATCTTTGAGAAGGCCCATTGTCTTAGGTGAGTTGCTAGTCAGATTACGATGATATCTTCTCTATTTGAGGGCCCAAGTTCACCTTAACGAAAGGAGGGCATCTGTTCAGGAATATTGGAAAGGAGCAAACCGATTACTTTTGGGGTCTGTCGAATGTCTGCTGACCAACCAAAGATTTTCGACCGACCGAACGACATGATAATTGGGACATCAGCTACCCCTCTTCAAACAGTTATGAATATGAAACGATGCTAATATCAGTTATGAATAAGAAATGGTGTTGGAGTCGGTTACTATATGAAAATATTTCATAATAACTTTAAAACATGAACAAATATTTAATCTTTAGACTAGATACCCCTAGGATCTATAAAAAAGGGGGCATTTCTCCAATAAAGAACTATTAAATTCACACTATCAAAACTCAGATGTTATTGTACACACACACTCTCTCTCTCAATTTTCCTCTATTTGTTTCTCTCATTCAACCTTCGCTCTATATCTCGGGTGTGATTCACAGAATATCTTTGGATACAACAACTACACTCACACACACACACACACAAACACACACACACACA
>NW_018239541.1:0-2559 GCF_001263595.1 Phalaenopsis equestris | reverse complement strand
CACACACCCCCACCCACACACACACACACACACACACACACACACACGCACGAGTATTCTAATGTTTGATCATATTTGTTGAAAATAAATTGAACTTTTAGACACAGATGAAACAAAAATTAAGACTATGAATGGCATAATTGAAGTTGTCAAAAAGAATATTGTCAGCTTTAATTGTAAATTCAAAGAATGTTTCAATAATTGTATACTTATTATGATTGAAAGTGCAAGTTAATCTAATTTGAGGAGTTGTTGTGGTTTAAATATCGAAATAAATATGGTTGTTAAAGCTAATTATCATAGTTGGCAATCTTTATTTTTACCAATCATAGATATATTTTGTCGTAAAGGTTGCATCAAATAAATGCATTGTAACGTGATTTACAAAATTATTGAATGAAATCATAGGTAGTCGTAGCAGAAAATTGCTAGAACTAAGAATAGAAATTCACTTTTTTTATAACATTCCGGTGAGTAGGGCTGTCTAAACGGCTCGTTGTTCGCGAACAGCTCGTGTTCAGCTTGTTTGCTAAGTTAACGAGCCGAACACGAACCACGCCAACAAATATTTATTTGTTCGTGTTCAGCTCGTTTTAGCTCAAAATACTACTAATCAATTATATATATATATATATATGTGTGTGTGTGTGTGTGTGTGTGTGTGTGTGTGTGTGTGTACATATTTGATGAGTAATTTTTTAAAAAAAATTAATTGACTACAAGGCTACAAAGATTTATAGTCAATTAAAAGTATTAATTAAGAAAATAGAATAAAAATTATTAAATTAGATTCACATTATGTTTTAAATATTGCCCTAATCCTTAACATCTTATGGCTATGTGATTAGGGTTGCCAAAACGGTTCTTTATTTGTGAACGGCTCGTGTTCGGCTTGCTAAGCAAACGAGCCGAACACAAACACACTTTTTGAGCTCGAAATATAAACGAACCGAACACGAGCTGAGCCTGGGCTCACTCTTGTTCAGTTCGTTTACACCCCTGCCGGTGAGAATCATGAGATCCTTGGCCCAAGCAAAGATATCGTCTATGATAACTGAATAGGAATATTAATTAATATTATTTTATATTCTTATTTCATTAGAATATAGCTTTTTTTCCTATATATCATAACATTCAAGAACATTAATTTCTTAATTGTAAGTTTTTATACATATTTTATAAAATCAATTGACATCTTAGGCTATTGAAAGAAATTTAAGAAACATAAATGTATTTGTAACCCTCGAGATATTACCTATAAGAACTCAATTAAAACTTGAGAGAAACTTAGTGTGGGGATAAATAGTTATCATATGTGGTGCTATTCTCATGTAGGGGAGATTTTGCAAAAAATATAAAGATTTAGTCATGATATAGATTCAAAGAGGCTTATCTAAATCTATGTGAGAAACGGCCACCCCCCAATTCATCAAGATTTAAATCAAGTAAAGCCCACATCAAGAAAAAATTTTTGGTTAATCAATCTCCCAAAAAAACTAGTTTCTAAGATTAGTATCAAAGGAAGAACATTTAAGAGGTGCTCTTACTAAATAAAATATGTTCATTTTCTTCATTTGCCAAGATTAACATCAAAGAATTCATAATTTAAAGATGGATATCTTAATAGAATAGTTTAAATTTTAAATTGGGTATATCCACAAGGCAGAGGCAGATTACTATTTCCAGTGTTGCGTTAATTTTCTTCAACATAGAAAATATATTCAATAACAATCATTAAATCTTCAAAAACTAAAAAATAATAAATGTGCATGAAGGGGGTGATAAGTTAATGGTAAGGAGTATAAAAAAATAATAAAAATTTGCTTAGGTAAAGCCTTCATAGTTCCATCATCTTAAGTTGTTCCGTTTAAATCACTTAGTTGTAAACATGAATTGCATCATTCTATCAATAATCATAATGAACCCAATCTAGCTATGAGATATTCTATCAATAATCATGAATTGCATCATTCATAGTTGATCTCATGATATCAAATTAAGGATTCTTAAAAAAGTAACTCAATGAGAAAAATAATTAAGATTCTTAAGCAAATGATAGCGAAATGATGAATTAGAATGATGCAGAACATATAATCTATAGTTGTAAGAAAAAACTTTAAAAGAAGAAAACTAAGAATGAAATAATCCACTTATATGAAATTATAGCTATCTAATGAAATTTATAATTTAGTCTAGATTGAGATTGTCACTATCTAACATATTTCCAGTCTATCTTTAAGTGGGAAAAAAAATGTATACATGTTGATAAGATTATGTTATAAAAATACACTAGCACGTGGGTACTTTATCGCCAACAAACTCTGTCATGTATCTCATTGATAACATTTAAAAAAAAAAACATTCTTAAATTAAAAATAGATCAAGAGAGTTATAATTTTAAGAAAATAAGTTTTTAGATTTAATTTTAATCATTTTATCAAACTATGCAAAAAATGCCTTTTTTTAAGTGCTTATCATAAATCATATGAATATGAGATAATCCAAACAACACAAAGCAAAAAAGAAAAAAGAAAAAATATTCAAGCAAACAATAAGTAT
>NW_018239540.1:0-2247 GCF_001263595.1 Phalaenopsis equestris | reverse complement strand
AAAATCGCTTCAATGCAACTTTAGCTATCTTGTAACATACAGGCCATCTCTAGTTCTTGGCCATTTACAACCGGAGGATTTGACTCAATTAATCCTTTTCTACCATCAAATGGATAAAAAAAGTATCATTGTGATGAATGATTATTTCACCAAGTGAAATAAACAAGAAATATTAGCAACAATAATTATAGAGGTTGTTCATAACTTCATCTAGATAGATATGAAATACCATTGGTGATCATTACTGAGAATTAGCTACAATTTTTAGATTTAAAAAAAAAAAAGATTTCTATCAAAACCACCAAAATTATCTACAATTCGCTTCTGCTCATCATATACTGTCAAATGGGTAAGCAAAATTTGCCTACAAGCAAATTTTGAATTTTTTGCAAAAGAAAGTTAAAGGCATTAAATGCAAATGGGTAGAAGTATTACCATTAGTATTTTGGGTTCTATGAATTATATCACTAGCAATTGGATAATCTTGTTTCTATTGTCATGTGATGTAAAAGTCTTGTTATCTATCGAATATAATTTATAACCTCAGAAAATAGTAGGCACCTCTAATTATAAGGAGAATTTGATGAATGAAGAGATTTTAATGAAAAAGGATTAAAGCTATATTGGATTTGCTTGAAGCTCAAAATTCAATCATCTTTTATGAAAGAAGAAAAAAAAGAAGCGTGGCTAAATATTACAATTTTAACATCAAAGCAAAAAAAAAATCATGGGAAGAATTTTGTTCTAAAAAAAGTTTGCTGCTGCAACTCGACAATTTGTGCTCAGGAACTTGCGTTCCACATGAGTAAACTACTTCAAATATCAAATACGTGAGCCAGTGTTCCTTTTACAGGGGAAACAAGAAGAAGAAAAATACATGAAAAAGTGTCACATAATATTCAGTTATCAGGCCACACTCTGTTCATCAGAAAGGAAAAGAAAAATACATGAAAAAGTGTTGCAAATCATTCAATTATGACGCCAAGCTCTCTTTATCAGAGCTTTTTTTCTTCAACAGTAAAAGGAAAAAAATGATTTTATATGATTTGTAAACAGGTGAATATTTTTCTCCATTAGCGTAGCTTGGTAGCCCTACCATTTTCAAATTGGACAAACAAAATTTCTGAACACATGGCCAACTGCCTTAATGCTTAAAAAAATACTTCAGCAGTCTTTAAGTTTTCTCTCTCTTTCAGTCAAGGCTCCTTGGGATTTCATGTTCTAGTTCCATATTCTTCAATTACTTCAACTAATCTTCAAGGTTGATTATTTTAATTACAATAGCTTCAATCTCTTCACTTGTTCTTGACCAAAGTATTCACTAAAGCCAGGGCATTTTTCTTTTCAAGTAACTCATTCCTTAAATTTTCAACATCTTTTCAAAGCTAATTCCTTGGTGGCTTTCTCATTAAACAAAGCTGTTTTCAAATTTATGGGAGTGGCATTGAGAGCTTGGATCTTTGTGGATCGTTGCTTTGATACTTTTATTTGTTGCTGATGTTGACTCTAATATATAATTATACTGCCAACTCATTGTATTTATTTTCATGGTTGTTGGATGAAATCATTGAGTGAAATTTCAGCAATTTTATTTTCTATTGTAATAGAGAGTATGACGAGATTTAGACCTGATGCTGTTGAAGAAATACTGTCCTCTGGCAACTTGGGATCAGCGGACTATAAGTTCTGATTTCACTCCTTCAAAAGTCAATTCAAGACTGTCAACTTCTTTTTTCTTGCCTTTCTTCACACTTAACTTCTTTTTTTTCTTTAGTTTTATACTTGTCGTCTAGCTAACTCTTCATCAATTGTGATTCCAATAGAAGGGTGATTTGTGCTTGGTTCAACAACTAAAGTGGCAAATATAGGAGCTGTAGTTGATGCAATATTTGAAAAAATGGTCATTGGACAAGTCACAGTAGGGGGAGAACAAGTGGAAGCTCAGGCTTAGAAGTAGAAGCAAGAATATATAAGAGTCTACTTAGACAGGAAATTAGAGACGAGAACCCGCTTCTAGAGACGAGAACCCTCTTGAGACAGCAGGCTGATAACAATCTCTTGAATGGTGACATCATTTCATGATTTGTAGAAGTAACTTCTATATTTGAATTAAAACACTAGAAAAAAATAATTGATGATAATTTAGAAGTCCCCTCCTTTCTTCGTTTTTTTTGATATTATCAATTCAACACGACTTATTAAAAATGCTAAAGGCAAATTCATTGCAACAATCTTGCTCACCATCTC
>NW_018239539.1:0-754 GCF_001263595.1 Phalaenopsis equestris | reverse complement strand
TCTTTAGGCCGAACGACATCACTGTGTAGCAAAAAGTTCCTATCGGTAAGTGTCACATCTTCTGAAGCGATCTTTATCTGGTTGTATCCTAAAGATCCATCCATGAAGGAGAAAATCTCATGTGTCAAACCAATGTCCACCATTAATTTTGGTGTCGGCAGTGGAAATTGGTCTTTTGGACATGACTTATTTAGATCCATGAAATTGACACATACACAGATTTGTTCATTTTTCTTCTTAACTGGAACAATGTTGGCTAACGATGTGGGGTATTTCTCTTCTCTTACAAAGTTAGCTTCTATGAATTTCTTCACCTCGACAATGATTTGTTGCTCTATTTCGAGGAGCATTCTACTGGGAGCTTGTTTTACTAGGGTTATATTCTTGTCCACCCCAAGTTTATGGACTGCAACTTTTGCGGACAATCCTGGCATTTCATTGTAGCTCCATGTGAAGCAATTTTTGAATTCTGCTAATAGTTTGATCAATTCTGCAGATTCTTCGTCAATGACTAGAGAGAACTTATAATGTAGGTCAGGGTTGTTCTTCAGTCCCGAGGTTAATCTCTTTCAATTCATTAATGGTAGATTTAATTTCCTCCTCAAATTCTTGGGGAGCATCTTCTATTGGTTGATCATTAGAGTCATCCTCTATATCTAGACAATCCTCTTTTGACACACCAGAAACAATCATGCAAAATTCAGAATCATCAACGGGTTTGACTGTACCAAATTCGAGACCCTCTTTTGAATTT
>NW_018239538.1:43637-58914 GCF_001263595.1 Phalaenopsis equestris | reverse complement strand
AGTTCATATCTAATTAATTTTTATATTTATTTTTTCATATGGTTCAATTCTAGTCGAATCAATGAACTTTGAACATTTCCTTATTTCAATTTAATGTCCCACATGTTCTTCAGAATCTTGCTAGTTCCATCAATCAATGATGGTAGCGACGGTCGGTCTTCGGGAAGGATCTTCAATTTATGGGTGATGCACACTTGTGTTGTTGTGGAGAAGACATGCGGGTTCGTTGGTGTTATTAGGGTTAAGGTTTTATTGTATAGTTAAGATGTATGTAAATGTTACCGAAATTTTATTTGGAGTTATGGGGAGAGGGGGCTCATGTTTTGAGATCATTGGAGGATGGCCAAACCTGGGGACTGGGGTTTAGGCTTATTTTAGGAAAAAGAAATTGGTATGGAGTTGAGTGGTTTGGTTGATATAGAAGAGTTGTATACTTCTAAGAATAATAGAAGAAACTTGGGTAAGCATATTTAATTTTGGATACGCTCGTTGATGCAATTTTCACATGTCTTGGTCATGTAGGGTTAACAAAGCAAAAAAAAAAAAAAAAAAGTTCAATCGAAGTACCGTTTAATCTTGTCTTTTAAGAGAGGGCACAATGAAGCACAAAAGGAAAGAGGATGGAACCCTTCTTGATTGATCTTATTCTCCATCTCTTACATTATGACTGAGACTACTCATTCAAGAGATTGAGAACCACTCCGTTGTAGAGATTTTTTTTTCATGAAATTAACCCTCATATCATTGTTTGAAATTATTTCTTTGCTTGATCAAATGTAGGTTTGATTACTTTTTGCAACTATAAGATAATTTTAGTCTGTAGATGATGAATTTGAATCTAAATGTTTTAAAAAAAAAATGTCATTTGATTTAAAAGAAAATTGTAATTCAATTTTAGATTTTTGTTAATATGAATTGTTGTACAGGCATACTTCTTTTTGTCCCAGTAGTCTTGTAAACTAATCACAACCATATTTTGAAGAAGAATAGTTTTGCTAGTTTATCTTGTCGGTATATTATGAGATTTATAAAAATTTGTCGATGAACAAGCCGATGTTTTTCTGTTAGTATTTTAAGTTGCGACTAAATTTTCGTTCATTTTTTTTTATTTATCATTTTGGGTTAAAAATGAAGTCAAACTAAAAAAAAAAAAAAATTGAGGGTGTTATGTGCTTAATCAACGAGTGTACCATCTTAGTGCTATATGAGAACAAGCTACAAATGATAAGTAAATTGTGACTATTAATTAGTATACGACTTTTAGATGAAAATTTCTAGTAGTGAAAGTCATAGGGCTTGATTTAAAGACAATTTTACATAATCTTTCAGTCATAAGCATACTTGAAATTTTCTCAAAGCCATCAAACGTATAAGTTTCCTTCAACTCTCATATGTTTATAACTAAATTGAGCATCTCAGCAGAAAGCATTTAACAAGCCAATGATCATTAAATGCTAATAGCAATTTGGCTTTTGAGAACTCTAAGAAATATCAAATGACCGAGAGGGTTTAACTTTGATTGATCAACATAATGCTTTGCTTTTCGATAGAAATGATCAAGATGCCCCAAATTAGAATTCTATAAAAAGTCCATGCTTTTAAACATTTAGGAGGATTCTACACGAGTGAATTCTAAAACTTAGAGAGTTCAAGAGTCGTGTTTAGTAGCATTAGACGTCCAATATCGATTCATTTTTATGTACACTAATTGTCTATATTCATCATTGATACCTATCTTTGAGTAGTGTCGACAGAGGTTGTCCCTCATCCCTCAATCGTTTGCCATTGATGCCTAGCATCCATTAGTTGGTATCGTTCGGTGTTTGTCTCATCTAGATGCTTATTTCAATTGTAATTTTGTTAAAAATGTAGTCGGATAGCCACAGTTGATTTTGAAAAATTCTGATTCGAATGATTGGAGGCTGTTCAGGATCATTCTTATTTTTTATTTTTTAATTTCTAATATTATTTTATTTTATGTTTATAATGGTAAAATCATATTTTTGTTTATTTATACAGCAGCATATGTTGGTTGTCGCCGGTGACAACCGATTGTGATAGCTTTTTTTTATAACTCTATGTCATAAGTATTTTGGTGACATAAAAGGTCTACATTCATTGTTGACCACTTTTTATTCTGATTTCATTATATTTTCTTGGAAATGGATAATCAGTCTCATTCCTTCATTAAAACTTCAAACCTCTATATAATTGATGGTAGGCATAAAACCATATACCGTGTTTGGTAGTATTAATTAGGTGAAGCCATGTTGTGTGGTATATTCTTAGTTCCTGACCTTTTATGACAGTTGGGAACCAACTCAATAATATGTCTTTGGAGCAGGGCCATCGCCAATAAATATTTGCATGGAAACATTGTTTGATGAAAATACCAAGAGTTTGGAAGGTGTATTTAGTTCAAATACAATGGGCTCAGGATAGTGTTGTAAATGAGTCAATGCACTCGATGAACAACTCAAACTCAACTCGATTAAAATTTGATCATGTTCGTTTGGATTTGTAAATAAACAAGCTTGAATGTTTTATAAAAGCTCGAATGTTAAATGAAATAAACATTGAACATAGTCCAACTTGTTTATTTATGTTCATAAACAGACTTGTTTTTGTTGAGCAAGTAATTTTTAGTTATAGATTTAATAGTAGTATTATTTTATCAATAATATTTTATAATTAAATTTTAATTAAATATATTTATCAATTTAATTAATAGTTAATTAAATTTATTAAATTTATAATAATTGTATAAATTTATATATTATATTTTGCTTATAGTATCTTTATTAATTATTGATTATTAATCAATGAAATTAATTAAATTCCACAAATAACAATATATTAAATCATGTACCCTACTCTTATTTTGGCAAACCAGAGTTCACCTCTCCATTTTCGGCTCAACCATCTCTTATCTCGTGCTTGATTGTGCAATCATTAGAACTTATTTATGTTATTTGATTACAACAAATTTACTTACAACACATATACTTTTTTATTTACTTCGTACAAAATAATTAGATACCAATTTATAATTTATTCAATTACTTATTTTGATTTGAAAAAAATGTTTGTTAAAAATTTTATATGAAAACTTAAATATTTTTTCAATTTTTTTTCTTATTTATTAATTCATTTACTTGACATAAATAAATTAAGTTTAAGCATTGAAAGGATTAAACAAGTCCACCTTGAACATTATTTGAAGGCTTTACATGAGCTCAAGCTAAAAATGACCAATTTATAATTTTACCAAGTCAAGTCCAATCTACAATATAATATGCTCGGCTCGGCTTGATTACAACATTAGTATTTGGGGAAATGCAATAGGCATTTTATAATGGGTGCTAACTCTATGTTTTTAAAAAAATTAGTTTATTTTAAATAAAATGTGAAGTAATACCATTTTTTGTTTGTAATTAATATCCAATTATATAGAAGAATAGAAAGAAAAACTAAGTCATCATGCGCTATTTTAATATGAATAAAATATTTGGTCTCATAATGATAAAAATAAAATGAGGGATTTACATTCATTGAAAATAAATTTCATGTATTTATACATGTAACATCTTAATTTTCACTTGTATTTATGTAGCTTTACTTCTATAATATTACATAAATATTATTAGCATTAATTTATTCAAATTAATCACACATTTTCATGCATATAATTTTATACGTATGAATGTCAAATTTTAAGTATTAGATGAAAAAATATATAAAAATTGCGTGGTGTGAATGTATATTTTTTTCTGAAAATAGAAACCACATTAGAAAAATAAACATGATAAAATAAATGTTAGTTGAGAAACTTTTGCTCTTCTGAATGTTTCATTTGCAACAGCAAATGACAATCTTGCTTTAAAATTAAATTCCAACTGTTCCCTCTTATTTGAAGATATGATTTTTTTTCGATTGTTATTTTTTATTTGACTATCAAACCAAAAAAGGCTTTTCTCATCAATATCTGTTTACTTCTTCATTCAGCAAACTCATTTTTAGCAGTGGGTTCCTGAAAAGAATCTGTTTAAGAAAACTAATCATGATGTTATAAAATACATATCATTTTTAATTCCATGTTGTTATTGGCCGACAACTCTTATGTAGATAGGATGTCATAATAGCATATTCCTCAAAGGGATACATGCAATGTTTTTAGTTGAAAATTGCTTGATTTTATTGGGCCTAAACTAGGGTTTCAATAATAATGTGGTAGGAATGGTTGGTTTATCATGCTCGAATGTGTGTACCATATTGGCTAGAAACAAAAAGAAGAATCTCAAGGGGCAAAGTTCAAGCAGTTACATTGCTCGAAAAAAGAAACAATTTTCTGATGTAAATGATTTGATAACATAATTTTGCTACAGTATTTTGGGAATAGAAAGCGTTGTGATAGATAGAAAATAAGATTGCATTGTAATATTTGCATGTAAGAGGCGAAAGTGTAGAAGTTGGGAGATATTAAGAAGAAAAATAAATAAAATGTTGCTTTAAAGGAAAAGAGATCATAGAAAATGATTCAACTTCTCAATTGCACACTCCCTTTTTTCATGAAAACAAAGACTACATTAGAATAATAAGTCTTACTTCTGAAATTTTTGCTCCATTGAATATATTATTTGTAATAGCAGATGACAATGTTGCTTTCAAGCCAATGTTGACCTCACTTTTTATTGAGGTCTAGTTTTTCTTACTTAGAAGCCTAGGATTTAGTCATAGGACTTTCCTGTTAACTATTCCTAGAGGATTGGTGATGGAAACATTCCCTATTAGAATTTATAAACACCTCTTTACTCTTCTTGAAGTTCCACATGTTTGGTTCTAACATCTAACACTTAGTACGATGGAGCCAAGTATGGGAGACCTCAAGAGGAGTCCTCATAAGACTGTTTAGCTTTAGGGTTAGCCCTGGGTAGTGTGGTCTTGGTCAGTCTTGCACACAAATAAACTTACACTTTCACTCAAAACCTAAACCCCAACATAAACATACCTAGCTTGATCCCCTGCTCTATTGGAAAGTGTGGATGGTCCCCTAAACCATTAGCCCTATGTTAGAGTTTGGCTAAGACCAATACATGGAGGATCCATAATGGGAGTTCTCTTGTTCTCATGGATCAATAGGGTGAGCTCATGATAAACATTCTCAATTGATCCCAATTTTATTGAATTCCCAATTTTGACCATTGTTGGTCCCAAACTTCACCAAATTACCAAATTGCCCCTAAACCCTATATTTTTTTTAATTACTCCAAAACCTTAAATTTTTCAAAAAATCCCAAAACAACCCAAATTCTCAAAATATCTTCAAAAACAATTTCAAAACTTTCCAAGTCACTCAAATTGACCAAAATACCTCAAGTTTTCAAAATTCCCAAAGTACCCCAAAATCTCCAAAATTACCAAAATACACTTCATACCCTAAATATTCCAAAAAAGTCTGAAATCTCCAAAATAACTCCAAACATCCCCAAAATCAATTTGAACCACTCCATTGAGCCCAATTTAACCAAATGGACCCCTTTTGACAAAAATCCCCAACTTGCCCCTAAATGTCTAAATTCCCCAATTCACCAAAAATTTCCACCCAATTGACTTCAATCTTCCCCAATTTCAATTCCAAACTTAAATTCATCACCCCAATTCCAAATTGAAACCAAATTTGAGGTCAATTAAGAGCAATTGCAAGCCCAATCCCAAATCTCCAATATTACCATACCCTTAAATTCTCCCAAATTGAACCCCATGATCAAATCAATTTACCGAAATTGAGATTCTAAATTCCTCATAACACTTCCCCAAATAAATTTGAACAATGATTTTAAAGCTCAACCAAATCCAACCTAACCAAAAGCTCAAATCTCACCAAATTGAACCTCCTAACCCAAAAAGTTCCACCCAATCAATGTCTAAAACACTTCATGAAAATCACCCAAATCAAATTGAACCATCAATTGAACATCCAAACCCAAGTCTAACCCAAATGCCCAAAGTTGACCATATGGCCAAATTCTACCAAATTGACCTTCTGATTAAGCCCCGAATATCGATCCAACAAGGAAGCGATGAAAGATGTCCTTAGTCAAATTCCTGTCTACTACTATTAGTCCTTAGTTTGTTATATCGATTAAAATGGTGTTTTATCTAGCAACTACTCTTAAATGCAAATTCTAAATATAAGGATAGTAACTATTTCTAAATGTAAATATTAAAGTATAAATATAACCCTTCTGGATGAATTGGTTTGGAGAATTTTAAGATTTCCAAAACAACTATTCTTATGTAGTGAGTTGGATAATGTAAAGGAATGAAATATATTAAATATTGTATGTGCCAAATAGGAGCAATTTTAATTCTCCACCCTGATTTAATGTTATAGAAAAGCATTAGCTAATCTTAAGTTTAGTCCCTAAATCCGTGGATAGGCTACCACTTCCTTTCCCTTGATCACTTCCCTTCATCTGAAGGCTAACTCTTGCTTTAGTTCTTTAAACACTAAGACTAAATTGGTAATTTTAGTCTGTCACCCTAAAATCTCCAATTCTACACCCATCAAAGTATATTTCCCTATTTATTTGAATCCATCCCCCATGAACTTCACCACCCATTGAATTTGAATGTGGTTCCGCGAGATATACACCGCTCTCTTGGGTCTTAATGCAATTACAACAAATTTTAACACTACAACATGCCTTTATTGTAATGGAAATGAAGTGCAACTAAAACCCACCACATTTATAATTAAAACTTCTTCGAGAATGCATCCTAAAATTTAAAACATGGATCATACTCATTGTAAATAAAAAGTAAAATGAAAATAATTTCATAATTCTCTCATGCCACTATTTCCTAAGAAGAAGAAAGAGTAAGAGAAACACATCACAAAACACAAAGAAAACACAACGAAAAACTTCATTACATCAAAATAAATCCACTAGATCCACTAGATAAGTGTTTACAAAATCATAAGATAATGAAGAACACAATACTTAGTTTTTTTCTCTTGAAAGAAAGATAAAAATTTCTCCCACAAAATCTCCCGCTGATCCATGCAATGCTAGAAAACTCCCTTACAAATTCTCTCAAAATCCCCTCACCAATCTCTCTAAAGAGGTAGAAATCTACATTTTTATTTTATTGTAAGATCACTAAACATTCTCCACATTTTCACACTCACACACACCCTGACACACACACACACACACACATGCCCATGAGAGGTGCCAAGCCCTCTTTTTTAAAGAGACACAAATTCCCTCCTTTTATTACAAGAGACAAATCTATTCATCCAAAAGATATGTCTCTTCATTCAAGAGCCTTATCCAAATGTCTAGATTCATTAAATTGCTTTAAATCACTTGGGAGCCTTCTAGAACATCAAAAACCTCCAAAAATCGATCCATGACCGTCTCGAGCACTGCCGGCGCTGTTTTCTTGTCATTTCTTTTGTTCTTCAGTGCTGTCGGTGCTGGTTCTGGCACTTCCAGTGCCCACCCTACGCAGCTCCACAATTTTGCTTTATTTTGCTTCGTTTTAGTTTTGTTTTGCCCCGCTTCAGTTGCGTTGCGTTCCTAACAGATAGACGTACAAAATAAGCATAAAAACAACCTTTATTTAAAGTATAATTTCATTCAAAAATGTGTGAGAAGTGTAAAAGAGATTAATTTTAATTTATAAACTTCAAAGTTAAATTTACTAAGACTAAACAAAGTTTTGTGACTAAGAGTTCAAATTTAAGAAAGCTTCCTTCCCCTTTACAATGAGTGCTAGGTTAGTGAAGAAATTAAAATCATTTGAAAAAATATATAAATTTTTTGTACCAAATTGGAGCAATCCTATTCGTTACGAGGACATCGATAAGAGCTAGGGCTGCGCTGTTTGCAATATGGCAAGTTTTTCTGGTTGAAAATTTCTCTTTCTATCTCCTTGATAATAATTAAATTTTAGGGATTTTTTTTTCTTATTTTTCTCTATGGCATGACAGATCAAAATGTGTCGGGAAATGTGCCAAGACAAAATTTTCTTTCTCACTCATTTTTGCTCCAAATTACATCGTTTTTGCTTATTTTTCTCCAAAACTCCATTTTTTGTACCTGAAATAAAAAATATACAAAATACCTTCCTTTAAAGTGCATTATCATTGAAAATCACCAAATATAGGCATTAAAAGCATATGCAAAATTGCACATTTTTTTGGTGTATCAAAATCCCCCAAACTTAAGTGTTACTTGTCCTCAAGTAACCCTTTTACTACATAAAAATATGACTTAGAATATAGACTAACTTATAAACTTCTATACTTTAGTTTAGCAAATAAAATAGTAAAATTTAAGAACAACCTTTAATAACTTAGATTCAAACTCTAAGTCTAAGAATACTTAGTAATCAATTTTAAGATTTCTAAATTTCTATTAAGTTCAAGAAGAATTGCAATTTGCTATATCAAAGATATTTAGAACATTCATATGAAAAAGAACTTCATGAAAATTTTACTAGTAATGCTACTAATACTTCTATACAAGTTCAGAAAATGTAATAAAGCCTTTTCCTTAAGTTGATTCAAGTAAAACCAATTTTGGATTAGGCATCTCGTCAAGCTTCTCCTCACATACTTTTCTTTTCTTTTTCTTTCTCTTTTTTTTCTTTTCGTATCATTTTTAATCCTTTCTCTTTTTTATTTCATGTGAGGATTAATATATCTGGATAGCCTTTAATAATTTTGAACTTCACTATCCTCTTCTTATACTCAAAACTCCTTACCTTTCTTCACTTTATACATTCATATTAGTTTATGATTTTTCATAAAATTTCATTCTTTTCTTCTTACATGAAACTCTAAAATTCTTAATACTTCAAAAATACAATTTTCTTTACTTTAAATAGAAAAAACATAATCTTATCCTTTTATACCAAATTTCATTAATTTTAGAATTAATCTTCATTATTAAGAACTTTTACCCAAATTTACCATAATATTTACCAAGATAAATATAATCATTTAAAGTTAAACTCCAATTCCAAGGTCATGTTACATTAAATTTAAAAATAAGAGTTAATTAAGGATAAATAAAATTTGGTTTACTTCTTTTCAAAAGAAAATTTTCTTTTCCCCCCAAACTTGCATTTTAAAATATTTTACCATTAATTCCATAAAATGCCATAAAATGTAGCAGAAAGGATAAGTAATTGAATCTACTAGCTACTACAACATCTTATTAAATTTATATACATTCATAATCAGGATAGAATGACTACAGGAGAATGTAAATCTAGCCTAAAACATGCTTGCAATAATATTAAACTAAAAGGAAGTATTTTCACTCAAGTATATTCACGTTAAAATTTCATTTTTCTTCCTACCTCCAAACTTGATTTTTAGCACATATATGTATAACATTTAGTGTAGAAAATATAAGTAGGAAGAAAAACAGTTTGGAAATTCTATCTACCACAAATTTCTATCAAAAACATCCATAATTATTTATACGGATAGAAAACATGTAGCAGAAAGTAAATCTAAACTAACTTGTCAGAATGAAATTAACTAAATAAAAGTCTAACTAGCATAACATTCATCTACATTGGAATATAAAAACGTTCTTCAAGTCTTATAAATTGTAACATAAACGCAAACAAACAAACAAGATAAATGAGGTAAATTCTTGTTTTAACTCATCACATCTCACTAACTTACTTCCAATTTGTAACGGAATCACCACAAAAATATATTGGGTACTTATAAATGATTTTATAGATTTTAATCCCAAAGATAAGATTATCCTGATATATTGCTCTTAGTCACCAATCTCAGGCATCATCTAATCCTTTAAATTAGGCACCTCTAATAGTTATAAGAATAGTATAAATTCATCCACATGTTACTCATCAAATAGGTTAGCTACTCCTACCAAATGAAAACAAGGTCAAAGAAAGGAAGTAATAAAATTGAGATGGAATTGTCACTTATAAATTCATAATGTCTCTTCTAAAACTCAAGTATGGGTTAGACCGAGTTGTAGTGGACTCGTCAATCCAACTACTAAAAGAGAACATACAAGTCTAACCATAATAAGAAGTTAAGAAATTACCTCCCTCATGACACATAAAAAACAAATCAAACCATTAACAATCCAAACATCTACCAATCATCAATCATACTGATCAATCCACACTAAAGAAAACACAAAACAACACTAACAATCGTGACTCTTAAGCATAATAAATAATACCACAATGATAACTATGGGTTGCCTCCCATAAAGCGCTTGGTTTAACGTCTCTAGCCCACGAATGATTCCACCTGGATCAAAATTCCAATTAAGTAATCATTGATCAATCACCCGATCTTTTTATGATCCAGGGATTCCTAAGAAGTCCTAAAATTAAAATTTTTCTCTTAGCTCTTCCTTTTCAGACTGATTCATATCCTTATTCCTCATATTTCTTTCTAAATCAATTTATTTTTCTAGTAGTTTTCTTAATTTTTATATTAATATCATCCTTAAATTTTATAAGAACTGGATCTTTATAAGCTACTTCATGATCTCCCAAATTTTTTATCAGATTCTCTCTAGATAATTTAGATTCTGGATCAAATTCTGTTAGGTTGCTTTTGTCTTTCAAGTTATCTTCTAATTCTTCAGGAATTTCTTCCATTAGTCTTTCAATATCATTATCCTCATCTCTCAATTGAAAGTTTGTTTGAAACATATCCTCGATTTCTCTTCTAAATATTTGTTCGATAACTTTATATTGCTCATCATTCATCTCTTTAGAATTTATACACTAGGTAAAATCTCTGGGGGGAAATTGTTAATTGCATTAATAATCTACCATAGCATCAGAATCTCATTCATGTTGTTTGTATACCACAGAATATGCCATTCAGTGACTTTGAATAAGTCTTTCATGGAAGATCTTTTACTGATTTTATCATTTAATTCAGGTTCATCTTGTGATTGAGCAAATATGAAGATATAAAGACTGGCGGTGTAGATGAATTCTCTATATATGTAGGCTTTAAAATTGTATGGGGTATATTCATTTTAAGTTCATGAGATTTTTCAACAGATGGAATTAAGAGTTTACTATTTTCGGTAACATCCATCATTTCACACCTCTCCTAAAAATAAATACAGTCTTCTTTAAACAACATTTTAGACTCATCATGAAAGCCCATTTCGATCTCATCTGTTAAATTACTCTCAAAACATTTTTGAAAATGGTTTTTACTTAGATAATCAGTTTCATCCATAAAAAAAAAATCATCATCTTTTCTCTCAGTTGGTACTTCATAGCCTTTAAAACATCAAAAGTGATTTTATGGTCATTAATATTCATAGTTAACTTTCCTTTTTGCACATCTATCATAGCTTATCTCTTAACAAGAAAAGGTCACCCCAAAATAATGAGATATTCTTTATCTTCCTCCATATCTAATACGATAAATTCCATGGGAAAGATAAATTTATCCACTTTAACAAGCACGTCTTCTATAACCCCTTTTGGATAAATGATAGATCGATCAGCTAACTGAAGGGTTATAGTAATGGGAGAAATATCGGCTAAACCTAACCTTTTAAATATAGATAGAGGCATCATATTAATGCTCGATCCTAAATCACATAAAAATTTTCCACATAATCTTTCTCTAAATACACAATGAATTGTTAAGCTAGAAGGATCTTTAAGTTTCTCAGTATGCTTTTTCTGAAATATAGCGTTGCACTCCTCACTTAGTGCAACTATCTCATACTCCTCAAATTTTCTTTTCTTATTTAATATCTCCTTCGTAAACTTTAAATGAATTGGCGTTTGTTTTGAAGCGTCAGCGAAAGCGATATTTATCGTTAACTTCTTTGAACTTTAAAAATTATTTATCCAACTCATGTTGTCTAAGTCTTTGAGAAAATAGAGGTGGTGGTCTTTCTAAATTGAATTTAGTTGGAGATATTATTTTTTCTAGATCCTTAGAAACATGTTCTTTGGGTCTTTTATTTTTCTTTGTTTCTCTCACAACTCCTTTCTCTTTTCTGACCACATCCTCTATCTCTCTTCCACTTCTTATTTGGACAGTTTCTATTTGTTCATTATGGTTCTCTTTGGGGTTGATCTCAGTGTTACTAAGAATTGTTCCTTTGGGTCTATTACTAAGTGAATTAGTAATTTGTCCAAGTTGATTCTCTATGTTTCTAACTGCAACATTTTGACTTTCCATCTGGTTTCTCATTTGTAATACCACTTCTTCTATAAACATCTTCCTATCCTTAAATTGTTGATCATTGTTAAATTATGGTGGATATGAAGGTCTATAGCTTGTGTTCCCTTGATTATTCCAACTTCCATTACGATTTGCATGATTATTTTTCCATGGTTGGTTTCCACCCCAAGTAGTGTGATACTAGTTAAAATAAGGATGGTTCTTCTAACCTTGGTTGTAAAAGTTAGAATATGGGTTGTTCATGGTATTTAAAGTTTCATATGATAAGTTAGAATCAATCATATGCCCTAATGAATTTTCCTCACTTACTGAAGTAAATTGAGGTTGGTTCATTCCAGATTGGTCCAGCTTCCTTGATATTGTAGCAACCTGAGATGCAAGAATTGCAATAACATCCATATCATGAACACTGACTACCTTTTTAGGATTTACCCTTGTAGAAGGCCATTGAAATTCACTTGTAGCAATTTCTTCAATTAACGCATATGCTTCATTAAATAGTTTGGACATTAATGAACCACCAATAGCAGCGTCAATTATAAATCTAAGAGATTCTACTAACCCATTGTAAAAAGTTTGAATGATTAACCAATTGGGCATAACATGGTGTAGAAACTTTCTTAGGAGTTCCTTAAATATTTTCCTTGCTTCGTATATTAATTCCCTTTCATACTGGCAAAATGAGATAATATCGTTTCTAAGTTTGGTAGTCCTTGAAGGTGGAAAATACTTAGCTAGGAGTTTCTGAGTTAACTCTTCCTAATTTTTAATAGAGTCAGGTGCTAATGAGTATAACCACATTTTAGCCTTATCCCATAGTGAGAAAAGAAAAAGCCTTAGTCTAACAGCATTGTATGAATGCCATTATAATTAAATGTAGCACAAAGTTTTAGAAAACTCGATAAGTGTAAAAATGGATCATCCCAAAGAGTTCCCCCAAACTAATTATTCTGTACCAGTTGGATAATATTTGGATTTATTTCAAATGAGCCGGCTTCTGCGATAGCAGTTTGTATACTTGAGTGAATTTCATATATCATAGGATTTATATAATCCCTCAAATATTTATGATGATTTTCTAAGTTATTATTTTGAATGTTTTCCATTTCTAGTTCTTCAAGTTCTTTCTATTTCTGATTTTTTTTCTTTTCTCTAACTCAGGATCATATGACACAAGGCTTGCGGATCCTTTATTTTTCTTATAAAACATAACAAAAAATACATTAACAATTAAACAAATAAAAAAAAGATATATTCAACACAACAAAATATTTTCACAAACACCTTGTTTTTGACATAAACAGTTTTTTGCACAACACACTGCCGTTGTCGATCCCAAGCTCGGATGCGAAAAGTGGAGGGTTGCGTTAGGTAGTCGATAGCTAATGTAAAACTTGTCAAAAAAAATCATGACATGAATCCTTTTGATCATTGTGTAAGTACTAGGGCGTTCCCTAGAAGCGACGCGCTGTATAGCCTGAATACAGTGAGAAGTGTGCAAGGGCCGCTACACCGGCGCCCGGGTGTAGTGTTAAATAAGCAAGAGTCCCCACATTACGGACACATGCGGGGAAATACTAATATTATGATAGAATCTTGAAATATAGGTACTCTCAATGGTAAACTAATAGAATTAGTTGATATTATGGTTCATAGAAAAATTAATATCTTATGTATTCAAGAAACTAAGTAGGTAGGAGAAAAGGATACGGAGATTGATAATTTAGGTTTTAAACTTTAGTATTCTGGTAAGAGTCGCACTAGAAATGGTGTAGGTGTAACTATAGATAAGAATTTGAAAGATAATGTTGTAAATATTAATAGAGTTGGTGATTGAATTATAGCCCTTAAGATTATCATTAATACTAAGAATTTTAATATTATAAGTGTTTATGCTCCTCAAGTAAGTTTAGATACATGGTCTAAAGATAAATTTTGGAACGACTTAGAAGACTTAATACAAATGATACCTTATGAAGAAAGAATTTTTATTGGAGGAGATTTAAATGGAATTGTCGGTAGAGTGGTAGAAAATTTCAGAACTATTCTTGGTGGCTACGATTTTGGAGTAACTAATGAAGAAGGTAGAGCTATTTTAGATTTTGCTTTAGCGTATGATTTTGTTATTACTAATACTCTATTCAAGAAAAGGGATGAACATCTTATTACTTATAAGAGTGGATCTAATAAAACATAAATTGATTATTTTCTTATGAGAAGAAGAGATCGTCGTGATTGTAAAGATTGTAAGGTAAATCCAAGTGATAATTTAAATACCCAAATTATTAGTTTTAGATTTTAAGATTAAGAGTTGTAAATTAAAAAATACTAGGACCCATCATTGCAGAATTAGATGGAGAAACTTAAAAGACACAAATAAAATTATTTTTATGAGTAAAATTCAAGATTTCAAAATTTGAGATATTCATGAAGAAGCAAATGTGATGTGGGATAAAGTAACAAACACTATTAATCAAGTAGCAAAAGATGTTTTTGGAGAATCAAAAGAAAAAATATTTACAAATAAAAATAGTTGGTGGTTGAATAATAATGTGCTGTAAAAGATAAAATATAAGAAGTTATGTTATAATAATTGGTTTAAATGTAAAAGCTTAGGGAACTAGAAAAAATATCAAACGACCCACCAGGAGTCTAAAAGAACAATCGGTGACGCTAAAAATACTGCTTTTAATGATCTTTATAATAGATTAGATACTAAGGAGGGTGAAAAATATATGTATAAACTAGCCAAACAAAGAGAAAAGAAAAGTAAAGATTTAACTCAACTAAAGTGTATTAAAGATGAAAATCAAAAAGTACTTTTCTTAGAAAAAGATATTCAACATAGGTGGATGAGTTACTTTGATAAACTTTTTAATGAAGTTTCTGAAAATACGATCGAACTTAATGATTTTAATATCGTAAATAATAATAAAACGTTTCATTTTTACAGTCGCATTAGCAAAAAAGAAGTTGAAGAGGCTTTAAAGAAAACCAAGGGTGGAAAGTCTGTAGGACCTGATGATATCCCAATTGAAGTGT
>NW_018239538.1:26450-42864 GCF_001263595.1 Phalaenopsis equestris | reverse complement strand
AATACATGGAATGTAATTTTAGTATTAATAGCTCTAGTGACAGAAGTGTTACTTTGGGTGATCAAATTATTAAAAGGTGTGAACGATTTAGATATCTTGGGTCCGTTGTCCAAAGCGATGGTGATATAGATGAGGATGTTAATACTAGAATTCAAGTTGGTTGGTTGAAGTGGAGGAATGCTTGGAGCCTTTTGTGTGATAGAAAAGTACCACTAATACTGAAAGAAAATTTTATAAGACAGTGGTGAGACCTGCAATGCTCTATGGCGCTGAATGTTGGCCTTTAAAAGAGAAGCATAATAATAAGTTAAGTGTTGCCGAGATGAGAATGATTAGGTGGATGAGTGGATTTACACTTAGAGAAAAAAATGTGGAATGAATATATTCGTGATCGGATTGGTGTAGCTCCTGTGACAGACAAAATTAGAGATAGTCGTCTTAGATGGTTTGGTCATGTTAAACGTCGACCATTAGATGATCCGATTAGGAGAGTAGATGTTTTAGATTCGACTTGTGTTAAGAAAGACAGAGGTAGACCTAGAAAGACTTGGGCTTATTGTATTAAAAATGATCTTAACCTATTAGAACTAAATGTAAATATGACACTAAATAGGACGCAATAGAGAAAAAGGATTCATGTAGCCGACCCCATGTTACTTTTTCATAAAAAAAAATGCTTTTTACACAAAAATAGTTTTTACAACACTACAGTTTTCCATGTCTAAGCCTAATTACTTCAACCAAAATTCTCCTAAAGTTCTTACCGAAGATTCCCCGGCAATGGCGCCAAAAACTTGAAGTTACTTTTTTATATGCTTAATTTTATATATTCTATATAGTCACAATGATATAAACACAAGTACATATCACTCAAGTAATATAGGACTTTCTCATTAAGCCTTGAATATCGATCCCACAAGAAAGCAAGGAAAGATGTCCTTAGTAAATTCAAGTTTACTACTATTCGTCCTTAGCTTGGAATGTAGATTAAAATGGTGTTTTATCTAGCAACTACTCTTAAATGCAAACTTTAAATGTAAGGATAGTAACTATTCCTAAATGTAAATATTAAATTCTAAAGATAACACTTTTTGGATGAATTGGTTTGGAGAATTTTAGGATTTTTAAAACTACTATTCTTATGTAGTAAGTTGAATAATGTAAAGAAATGAGATACATTAAATATTTTATGTACATTTAATTATCTACCCTCACTAAGTGTTATAGAAAATCATTGGTTAATCTCAGGTTTAGTCCCTAAATCCATGACTCGGCTAGGAGGATACTGGCCCCCACTTCAGAGCTCCCACTTCCATTCCCCTAAAGGCTAACTCTCACTTTAGTTCTTTAAACACTAAGACCAAATTGGAGATTTTAGTGTGTCACCCTAAAATTTTTAATTCTATGCCCATCAAAGTATATTTCTCTATTTATTTGCATCCAACCCCCATGAACTTCACCATCTATGGAATTTGAATGTGGTTCCACTTTGTTGAGGATTACACCACCCTCTCGGGTCTTAATGCAATCACAACAAATTTTAACACTACAATAGGCCTTTATTGTATTGCAAATGAAGTGCAAATAAAAACCATCACATTTATAATTAAAACTTCTTCAATCATGCATCCCAAAATCCAAAGCATGAATCCTACTCATTGTAAAAGAAAAGTAAAATGAAATTAGTGGCATATTTCTCTCATGCCACTATTTCCTAAGAAGATAAAAGAGTAAGAAAAAAACATCACAAAGCACGAATAAAACACAACAAAAAACTTCATTACATCAAAGCAAATGCATTAGATAAGTGTTTGTAAAATCATAAGATAATGAAGATCACAATACTTAGTTTTTTCCTCTTGAAAGAAAGATGAAAATCTCTCCCACAAAGTCTCCCACTGATCCATGCAATGCTAGAACATTCTCTTATAAATTCTCTCAAAATCCCCTCACCAATCTCTCCAAAGAGGTAAAAATCTACATTTCTACTTTTATTCTAAGATCACTAAACATTCTCCACATTTTCTCACTCACACACACCCTCACACACACACACGCATGCCCATGAGAGGTGCCAAGCCCTCTTTTTTAAAGAGACACAACTTCCCTCCTTTTTTCCAAAAGACAAATCTATTCATTCAAAAGACATGTATCTCCATTTAAGAGCTTTATCCAAGTGTTTAGATTCATTGAATTGCTTCATGGAGTGTTTGAATCACTTGAGAGCCTTCTAGAACATCAAAAACCGCTAAAAATCGATCCATGACCGTCCCAGGCACTGTCGGCGCCGTTTTCTTGTCATTTTTTTACTCTTCAACATTGTCAGCGCCTGCTCTGGCACTGCCGGCGCCCACCCTATGCAGCTCCACCACTTTGCTTCGTTTGGCTCCGTTTCACCCCATTTTAGTTACGCTGCGTTCCTAACTGATATACCTATAAAATAAGCTCTCATTAAAGTGTAATTTCATTAAAAGATTTGTGAGCAGTGTAAAAAAAATTAAACATAGAAATACATCGAAATGTGCCCGGATAAAATTTTCTTTCTTGCTCCTTTTTGCTCCAAATTACATCGTTTTTGCTTCTTTTTCTCCAAAAATCTATTTTCTGCACATGAACCAAAAATATACAAAATACCTTCCTTTAAAGTGTATTATCACTGAAAATCACCAAATATAGACATTAAAAACATATAAAAGATTACACATTTTTTTGGTGTATCAATGGCTAGGATCACGCTAGATGAAGGAATAGAACATAAAGCACAGGTTGATGGGCACTAAGTAAGATGGCAGCATCAAATGGAGGAGTTCCACGTGGATCTTTGAAGCTATCTAGGTTGACGCGGTGCTGACTGGATTTAGTAGGAAATTAAGGATTTTTTATTTAAATAAAATCTAGAACTTAGAAAATTTATAACCTGTTGTATAAAAATCATAAAAATAAAATAAAAAAAAACTATGTTGCTATGTAAACAGAGGAGAACAATGTGAAATAAAAATAAAAATTATTTTATGAGTCTCTAATTTTTAATTAATTAAATACTCTAGGGAGTTTCTTAATTTTAATTAGCTAAATAATAATCACCATGACTTGAAACATCAGGGGTTTGTTCTTCATGACAATAGATATTTTTTGAGATTTTTCCAAAGTCAGAAAGCATCTTTACACATGTAACTCTAATTTTTGAGTTTAGATGGATATTTTATTAAAATAATTATATAAATTAGAGTATAAATCAAAATAAAAATGGGACTTATTTTGGTAGGTTTCCTGTGGTCAAAAGACTCTTGGAAAAATTTAAATAAAGTTTGAATATTTTTTAAATTACTATAGTTAATTAAACCTTAAAAGTTCACTAAAATTAAAATAAATACAATAATATTCAAGAAATAGCAAAAAAAAATCATTACTCACTATAAATAACACTCATTCTAACTCACTGTAAAAATTTGAGATTTATTTGATTTAGTTTGAGCACTAAAGTTGATTAAGTTTAAGCGACAAAAATGGTTATGCATGCTCGAATGAATGATTAAACTTATCTAGACACTTGGAAAGACTCTTGGATGAAATGATTTATCTCTTGGAGTGAAGAGGTGTGTCTCTTGGGAAAAAAGTGGTTTTTGTTTCTCTTTAAAAAGAGGGGCTTGACGCCTCTCATTAGGAGAGGAGGAAGACAGGAAAATAGATAGAATGTTTATGGATCTTAGAATAGGAGTAGAAATGTAGATTTCTACCTTTTTTGGTGAGATTAGAGAGGAGATTTTGAGAGAATCTATAAGGAATTGTATAAGCATTACATGGATTAGCGGGTGACTTTGAGGGAGAGATCTTTATCTTTCTTTCAAGGGGGAAAAAAATTAAGTGTTTTGTTCTTTGTGAGTAATTTTTCTTAGTGTTTCTTCTTGTTAGGAAATAGTGACATTAGAAGATTATGTCATTGTTTTCATTTTACTTTTCTTTTGCAATGAGTAGGATTCATGTATAGGATTTTTAGGATGCCTTGGTTTTAAATATAAATGTGATGGTTTTTGCTTGAACTTCATTTACATTGCAATTTTGGCCTATTGTAATGTTAAAATTTGTTGTGAGAACATGTAATATTTAATGTAAGATCTGAGTGATGGTATTGTCTCAATCAACTATGTAAGAATCACATTTAATTTCTTGGATGAGAATGTAATCCATGGGGTTGAGGGCAAATAAATTGGGAAATAAAATTTGAAGAGTGAAGAGTTAGAAGTCTTTAGAGTGACATACTAAAGCCACCAATTTGGCCTATTATTTTAGGTTTTGGTGCAAAATGTTAGCCCCCGAGTGGGGAGAAGAAGGAACTCTAGAGTAAGAGCTAGTATATTCCCTACCTAGCATATCTTAAGGACTATTCAAACTTTAGATTACTTAATGTTCCTTATAGCATCTCTTGTAAGGGCAACGGATAATATTGTTCTTATTTGGCACAAATAAGATTTAATGTCTCATTCATATACATTATTCAATTCACTACATAAGAATAGTAGTTCTTAACATCTCAAAATACTTTAAACCAATTCATCCAGAAAAGAGTTCTCTTTTAATTAATATTTTCATTTAGGAGTAGTTGTTGGTTGTTTTAAACATTAAATTTACATTTAGGAGTGCTCATTAGAAAAATCACTTAAGTCGACCTTTCAAACTAAGGACTGATAGTAGTAGCCTAGAATTAGCCTAAATGATTTCTTACCTCGCTTCTCTGTGGGATCGATACTTGGTTTTTAAAGAAAATCATATCTTACTTGAAGTGATACGTGCACTTGTGTAGAACCCTGAGTGTGTGAACTATTTTTAATATTTTACAACATCTTGATTTTGCACACTAACCGCTAAAATATAAATAGGGTCAAGTTTTTGGCCATATTTTGGAACTTAAATTTTGTGTGTAATTACAGGTCGGGTCCAGTTTTTGGCACAATTGTAGTGGAATTAAATGGACATAAAATAAGAGGAAAAATATCACACATCGGTGTCGAATCAAGTTTTTGGCGCCGTTGCCAGGGAAGCTTTGGTGAGAACTTTAGGAGAATTTTAGTTAAACATGTAAGACTTAGATTTGGAATTTATTGTATTATTATATAGTGTGTTTAATTATTATGCATTTATTTTAAAGAAAATCCAAAAAACCAAAAATATTTTTGATATCTACCCTATTATTTATGTTTTTAGATTTGTATGCATAGTTCAGGAGCTACAAACCTTGAATTTTATGAGTTAGATTTGCGGTGAACTTTTGGGAGGATGTTGAATTGGAAAAGAATCCATGAATTTAATGTAGAAATGACAAATTAATGATATAATGAATATTCAGATTTGACTTATAGTTCTAGTAGCTTTGAAAGAGTAAACCCCAAGAGAGTGGCAGTTTTTCAAGAAGATATGCTTAATATTTTAGTTTCTCAGGTTGTAGAGATTGAGAAGAAGATAGATCAATACATAGAAAGTTACTCTCAAGGAACCCCAATTATTGAGGAAAATTCATTTGTAAAATGAATTGAAACTGACCATGAGATACATAATTCCTATTATGATTATTATAACACAGGTTGGGAAAATCATTTGAATTTTAATTAGAATAATAATTTTGGAAGAGAAGACCAAATATGGGAAGATAATCAATTTAATCAGACATGCAATTGGAATAATAATGGTCATTATAATAGTGAAATTTGTTTTCCTCATCAATTTAACTCCCCACAAAAGATGAGGAGAAGGAATTACTAGTAGAAGAGGTTGTGATTCAATTAATGAGTTAGTCGGAAAATCAAGAGAGCAATAAGGAATATAGAAAACCAACTGGGGCAGATTATTAATGCAAATAACAGTTATCCACAGATTTTACGTAGTGACCTTGAGATAAAACCTAAGGAGATGAATGATGAGCAATATCAAATTATCAAAATAATGTTTAGAGGAGAAGTCGAGCATATATTTCAAAAGAACTTTGAGTTGAGAGACGAGGATATGAAAATTGAAATATTAATAAAAAAAATACCTAAGTAGTTAGAAAAACATATTCCCTCAACTAAGATAAATATAAAAAGACTACCTCCATCATTTACTCAATACCAAGGGGAAGAATAAAAGAGTAACCTAGAAGAATTTAATCCAAAATTTGAATCTTCTAACTAAAGAGAATTTGATCCAAAAATTTGGGAGATCTTGTACTATCTTATAGATATTCATTTCTTATAAATTTCAAGGATTATATTAATATGAAAATTAAGAAAATCATTAGAAGAATATTGGATCTAGAAAAAATGAGAAATAATGATATGAATCAATTTGAAAATAAAGAGTTGAAAGAAAAATTAAAATTTTAGGATTTTGTAGGAATCCCGGGATTTGGAAAAGATTGGGCAATTTATCAAGGATTACTTAAATGAAGTTTTGATCCAAGAGGAATCATTTTTCAGGCTCACGAATTTAAACCAAGTGCTACGTATTGGTTTGGTTTGATTTAGTATGCTTGAGAGTCATAATTGTTAGTGTTGTAATGTGTTTGCTTTGGTGTGGATCGATCAGTTTGATTGATGTTGGTGAATGTTTGGATTATTATTGGATTGATTTGTTCTTAGTGTGTGTCATGACAGAGGTGATTCCTTAACTTCTTATGAATATACTTGTATAGATTCTCTTGTAGTAGTTGGATTGACGAGTCCACTACGACTCGAGTCTCAACCGGACTTGAGTTTTACTGAAAACATCTTGAGTTTGGACAGTGAAAGTTCCATCTCAATTTTGCTATTTCCTTTCTTTGACCTTGTTTTCTTTTGGTAGGATTCATGGAGTTATTTGATGAGTAACATGTGGATGATCTTACACTATCCTTATAATTGTTAGAGGTGTTTACTTAAAGGGATAAGGTGATTCTTGAGGATGGTGTTAATATATAACAACAATAACAACAAAGCCTTTATCCCACTACGTGGGGTCGGCTCCATGAATCCTTTTTCTCCATTGCGTCCTATTTAGTGTCATATTTTCATTTAGTTCTAATAAATTAAGATCATTTTTAGTACAATAAGCCCAAGTCATCCTAGGTCTTCCTCTACCTTTCTTAACACAAGTCGAATCTAAAACATCTATTCTCCTAATCGGATCCTCTAATGGTCGACATTTAATATGACCAAACCATCTAAGACGACTTTCTCTAATTTTGTCTGCACAAAAGCTACACCAACCCCATCACAAATATATTCATTCCGCATTTCGTCTCTAAGTGTAAAGCCACTCATCCACCTAATCATTCTCATCTCGGCAACACTTAACTTATTATTATGCTTCTCTTTTAAAGGCCAACATTCAGCACCATAGAGCATTGCAGGTCTCACCACTGTCTAATAAAATTTGCCTTTCAGCTTAAACGTACTTCTCTATCACACAAAAGGCCCGAAGCATTCCTCCACTTCAACCAACCAACTTGAATTCTACTATTAACATCCCCATCTTTATCACCATCGCTTTGAACAACGGACCCAAGATATCTAAATCGTTCACACCTTTTAATATATTAGGGATAATATTATCTTCAGGATTATACTCTATAAAATTATTTAAAATGTACCTAATTTATTAGTGTAGTGCTTTCGTTAGAAATTGGAAGTAAAGTAGTGAGATGTGATTTAAAGGAAGAATTAATCTCATTTATCATGTGTGTTCATGTAAGTGTTACAACTACTATAGGACTTGAAAAACCCTTAATTATATATTCTTATGCTGATAATTTTCTTAGTTCAATTTCATTCTAGCATGTTTAGTTTAGATTTACTTTCTACTAGATGTTTTCTATCATGATTAATAATTATAGATATTTCTATGTGTGGCAGATAGAATTTCTAAACTATTTTTTTTTCTTCTTATATTTTTTTGTGTTGAATGCAATGCATGTTAAATATCAAGTTTGGGGGAAGGTAGAAAAACATAAATTGTAAAGTTAGTATACTTCTTTTTGTTTAATATTATTGCAAGCATGTTTTAGGCTAGATTTAGTTTCTTCTGTAGCTTTTCTATCCTGATTATGCATATGAATGTGATAAAATGTTGACTTATTCAACTTTTAATTTTTCATCTTTCTAAACTTTATAGAATTGATTGAAAAATATTTAAAAATTCAAGTTTTGGGGGAGGAAGAAAAAAAACTTTGAAAGTTAAACTTTATTTGTCCTCAATTGCTTGTATTTAATTCGATATCACTTTTAAAATAACATATGATATGTGGTGTTATCTTTAGGATATTAAACTTTTTTTATTATTAGAAATTGTATAGAGGAATTTACTAGAAAATTTAGTAAAAAAGGATGAGACTAAAGTTACGATATTTAGTAGAAAATATTAGGGAAATGATTTTACTATTTATAATAGAAAAAATTGAATTTTTGAAAAAATAAAAATTTTTAGAATAATAAATTTTAAAGAATTTAGATTCTATGAAAATTCTTTTCAAAAACTAATACTTGATTTTAAGTTAAAGAAAGAAAATAAGTTTTTAATATTAGAAAAAGGGATAGTGAAATTCAAAATTATTAAAGGCCTATTCAGATATAGTAATCCTCACCTAAAATAAAGTAGGATTATAAAGATCCTAAAAGAAAAAAGAAAAGAAATTAAAAAGAAAATAAAAAGAGAAGAAAAGAAAATTATGAAAAAGAGAGGAGAAGCTTGAGGAATTGGACCTAATTAAAAATTGGTTTCACTTGAATCTTTCTAAGGAAGAAAACTTAAGATCAATCCTATGCTTAATGTCAGAAAGTTTTATTACAAATTATTTTCAATATAGAATTCATAAATTTTGAAATCAATAGTTTTTAAAAACCTAAATTTTAGAAAAAATTTAATTAAGTCTGAATTAAATAAAAAATCAGTATTTCTAAATTTAATACAAAATGTTCTAATACCTTAGATATCATCCACTTTATTAGAAATTATTTTATGTTGGACTATAACATTTCTAAAATAAATTTTTAGTTATCTAAAAATAAACCCACTACCAATGGTTAACAATATTAGTTTTAAAAGTTATAACTTTACTTGAGGACAAGTAACATTAAAGTTTGAGGGATTTTGATACGCCTAAAACATGACTACTTTTTCATATACATTTTATGCTCTTTTTTTAGATAAATTAATGATTTTGCACTTTAATGGAATGTATATTTGCATAGTTTTGCTCTCAGTTACAAGAAATAGGCTTCTGGAGAAAAAGTAGCAAAAATGGTGCAATTTGGAGTCAAAACGAGCAAGGAAGAAAATTCTAACCTGACACATTTCGATACATCTTTCTATACTTAATATCCTTTACAAATATCACATATTTTTGAATGAAATTATATTTTAAAGAAATGTTGTTTTCATGTCTATTTTCTAGATATATGAATCTGAAATGCAACAGAGCTGAAACGGGGTGAAACAAAGTTGAAACAGAGCCAAATGAGGTGAAATGGTGGAGCTGCGCACAGAGTGGTACCTAAGTGCCCAAATGGGAGCCTAATCGTCAGTGATGATGAAAAAATGGAGCCTAAGTTCCGAAAAGTGATGCCTAGGTGACAAAAACAGTTTTGGACGACTTATGGTGGTCCTGAAATTGTTCTAGAAGGTATTGGATGGCTATGCATGCCCCATTGAGTGATTCAACGAATCTAGATACTTGGAAAGGCTCTTAAATGAAAGGACGTGTCTCTTGGAGTGAAGAAGTGTGTCTCTTGAAGTGAAGAGATGTGTCTCTTTAGAAAAAAAAGTGTTTTTGGTTTCTCTTTAAAAAGAGGGGCTTGTCACCTCTCATAAGGAGAGGAGGAAGATGGGAAAATAGATTTTATACCTTTTCTAAATAGATTGGAGAGGAGATTTTGAGAGAATCTGTAAAGAATTGTACGAGCATTGCATGGATTAGCGGGAGACATTGTGGGAGGTATCTTTATCTATCTTTTAAGAGGAAAAACTAAGTATTTTGTTTTTCATTAACTCATGATTTTGTAAACACTTATCTAGTAGATTTGCATTGTTGTAATGACGTTTTCCGTTGTATTTTCTTGATGCTTTGTGGGTAATTTTTCTTACTTTTTATATTTGTTAGGAAATAGTGGCATTAGAAGATTATGTTGTTGTTTTTATTTTACTTTTCTTTTGCAATGAGTATGATTCATGTGTAGGACTTTTTGGATGACTTAGTTTTAATTATAAATGTGATTGTTCTTACTTGAATTTCATTTACATTACAATTTAGGCTTGTTGTATGTTAAAATTTGTTGTTAGAAAATATAAGACTCGTAATGGTATTTTCTTAGTCAATTATGTAAGAATCACATTTTTTTTTCATGGATGAGAATGTAGTCCATGGGGTTGAGTGAAAATAAATACAGAGATAAAATTGGAAGGGTGTAGAGTTAGTGGACTTGAAAGTGATAGACTAAAGCCCCCAATTCAGTCTATTATTTTGGGTCTTGATGCGAGATGTTAGCCCCTAGGTGGAGGGAGAAGAGAGAACTCTAGAGTGACGACTAGTATCTAGTATCTACCCTCCCTAGCCCGTCTTCAAGACTATTCAAACTTTAGATTGGCCAATGTTCGTTATAGCATCTCTAATAAAGATAAAAAATAATATTGCTCCTATTTGCCACATACAAGATTTAATATATCTCATTCCTATACATTATTCAATTCACTACATAAGAATTGAAGTTCTTAACATCTCAATATTCCCCAAAGCAATTCATTCAGAAAAAGTGTTATCTTTTAAATTAATATTTTCATTTAGGAGTAGCTGTTGGTTGTTTTAAACATAAAATTTACATTTATGTGTATTTATTAAAAAAATGACTTAAATCGATCTTCCAAACTAAGGACTGATAGTAGTAGACTAGAATTCGCCTAAGGGATTTCTTACCTCGCTTCTCTATGAGATCGATATTGGGATTTTTAGAGAAAGCCCTATGTTACTTGAAGCGATACGTGCTATTGCGTAGAACCCCTAGTGTGTGAATAGGCTTTTATATTTTACAACATTTTGATTTTGCACACTAACCACTAAAATATAAATCATGTCAAGTTTTTTGTCATATTTTGGAAGCTAAATTACTGCATAATTATAGGTTAGGTCAAGTTTTTGGCATCATTATATGGGAATTAAATTTGACATAAAACATGAAACAAATTAGTACACACTAAGGTCGCATCAGATACCATATTTTAGAATATAATAAACCCTATCGTGCTCCTATAAGGCAGAAGAAAAGCGCCTGATTGTGTGAATCCAAAAATCTTAAAGGTTATTCTTATTTGAGTGATTACATATATTTTAATGTAATAATTATATCATTTAGGGTAGTATATTGTTTTTTGAATGATGCTCTTTGATCATTTAAATATTCATTTTTTGAGATTCATGGTGGATATCCATCCAATCACGTTGAGAAATAATTCTCCACCAATCATAAATTAAATATAATGAATTAAAATTAAGAAAACATAAACTGGCAAGAAATTAATAACATTTCAAATTTTTGATATTTATATAACAACAAATTATAATAATTTTTTAAAAAGTAAAACACAATACACAATAAGAGACAAAACTTAAAATCCTACAGTGAGAGCCACTATGATTTTTGAACCTAAATTAAAAATCCTCAACTGGTATCAAACTAAATTATTGATTAACATCATCTTTTGGTAGTAGTACTAAGAAACTTGATCCAATGTACAGTGACTCACTATTTATCTTGTAAGAATATGTATTGATCAAGTAGTATACAAATTATGAGTCCATGTATTGTTCCTATGAGGAACAAATAAATTTTCAATTGTCTAATTACCTATTTAATATTTCTAAATTTAGTCCAAAATGTGTCATTTTTTTAAAATATTTACTAGTGCCTTTATTTATGGAAACAAAACCTATTGATTTTTGGGTTTTTAAAACTGATAAAAAACCTTTCTTGAATTATATCTTATGAAATTTCAATTGTTCATCCATCGAAGTATTTCCTATTGTAGTTAACAAATAGGGATAATTACCCATTAGTCTATTCTTAGACATAAGAAACATTGCATCTTAATATCATCGTTAATTCCCATTAACCCTAAAAAGACTTCCAAGATTCATCATTATTGCATGTGATTGCAGACTCCTAATTATAGTATTCCAATTCCTCAAAGAATTTGTGTTAACCTAGTGCTCTTATAGTTTATCATTAATAGCCATATATTACTTTTCTACTGGCTAGCCAACAACAAATAAAACATGAAAAGTTAACACTTCAACTTGCTTAATTTACTTTAAGAAAATTATATGGATTGGATAAGCATATCACAAAATTAATCAAATAAAATAAAAAAATTTAGTTTCTAGACATTGATACAAAAAACACGATAATTTTTTTGATTAAAAGTCGATGGTTATAAAATTTAAAGAGAAGAATAAACCTTGATCGATTTTTTTCCTGCAGTAGGCCAATCTCATTCTATAATATGCCTTCTATTTTATCTTCTCAGTTTTCATGAAGTAACATCAACTACTCTTTCTCACTCTCTTTTTTTCTCTCTCTCTCTACAAGCACTCTCTATTGTTCCATGTGTTCTCCTTGTGATGTTTGACTTCCTAACATTTTTGAATTGCTTATTTTTATCTCCCCCCTATGGCCAAATTGTTATTTGAACTGGAAAATTGCCTAATGTCAATAAGGGGTGTCAGGTTACTAAGTGGATCACACTGTGGTGCCAAGGATGACACCATAGTGGTGAGCTCGAGTGATGAATTTCATGACCTTGGGGTGCAGCGCTGTTGAGGTTTGGCGTTGGTTTGTTGTTCCCAACCATTTGGGCTTTGGCTTCTGGCATCTACTTTACATGCTCTAAGGATTTTGGGCTAAATTTCTTCTACTACTAGCTCTAAGGCTCTTCTTGAATTTGCTAAGTTGGTCCATGAATTAGCTCAATTATGCTCCAAATACTTAGTTGTTCAATGCTTATTACATATAACATCACATATACCTCATAAAAGTATAGAAATGATGCAAGAAGTATGACAAGACATAAAAATATGACATCATATTTTACACACATCAAATACACACAAACATACACGCAATATATCTAGTGAAAACATTTATCAAATGCAACTTACTCTTTCTTATACACTATTTGCTTTGTGAGGCGAGAGAGAAAATTTTTTTTTTCAATGTCAGGTTAATAGATTTCATCATCGATAGGGTTGAGGGTGAAATTCATGTGTAGTATCATCCCTTTTTGATGGTAGAGTCCAATGACTCCTCTAGTAGCTACACCCTTGGAGGAACTCTTATGGTCTATCATCTTCTTGATCCTACCTTCCATATCTTATTATTGTCAAGTCAAAAGAATTCTAGTGGTTTTTTTTCTTATGAAGTTTCTTTAGTTTACTCCATCGTAACTCTTTGTACATCTAACATAGATTCTATACTTGTAACTTCTTTGACAATGTTAAATCTTAAATTATTTGCAGACTACAATTCAAAATTATAGGTAAACAAGTTTAAGAGAGAGAAAGAAAGATGAAACTATATAGTCTTGGGCTAGATTATGTCATTTAAAAAAGATCGAGTAACCCAACATCTCTTAATCACCTTATACTTCAAAATTTCAGTTTGGCTTTGAGGTCCACCTAAAACCAACAGCATATTAGAATACATGGTTAAGAGAAATATACAGTAAAGTGCATTTGATATTCATCATGAAATACATGAAACATGTAGCCTGGCAGTGTGCTCGGATTTATAACCAAATAAATAAAATGCCATCATTCTAAGTCATCTACATTGACGAGTAAGGGTCTGTTTGGCGTAACTTCAGCTTCCCAGCTTTTTAGCTGCAGCTGTGCTGCCCATGAAGCAGCTGTAGGAAAGCAACTACGGGGAAGTTGGCTGTCTGTTTAGTTCAGTTGTGTGAAAACAGCTGCAGAGCAGCTTTTTCTGGAAAAATGACAATTTTTCCCTTGTTTAGTAAAACTGTTTAAAAAAACGCTGTAACAGTGAAATTTAAGCAAAATTTTTTATGTAATACATTAGTGAAACTTGAATGTTTTAATTATGTAATAAATGTAATTGTTGGGTAATTAGTTAGTAATTGTTATGTAATAAATTTATGGGATTGATTAATATATTTTAAAATTTTAATTTGTTAGATAGGTGAACATATGAAATAAAAGACTTGTTATAAGAATGTTCTTATACTCGGTAGCATGAATGTATTAAATAAATTTTCCATATAGGATTTAACATATTATTAATGAACTAATTAGTCAAAATCAATTCAGCTCCAATTATTGCTCCTATTTAAGCTCGCATATATAGAGCATAGAATACAAATGACACAAAGAACTTTATATGGGGCATATAATACCAAACAGTTTGGCAAATCAGTCTTGCCCCAAAGAAAAATCAAAAGGATTGCATGTTTCAATTAATATATGGCAAATCAATCTTGCCCCACTGCTATACTCATGATTACAAATATCAAATATAGTTGAAAAGTCCTGAAGATGAAGCCAACTTAAAACAAAAATTGACATTCATTATTGTCATATATCTAAATAAATTTCAGAATTTTCTATACTGCAATGGCCTTTCACCTACATTTAAGAATTTTCTTCATTTAATGGTTCTATATAAAGGAGTTGTCATAGGAGTGCCAAAGAACTTCCAAACTAAATCACACTTCGCATAGCACCAAACATCTAAATAGAACTTAATTCCTACGTACTTAGAGGAAGTGCTACAAAAAAAAAGGTATGCAATTATAGAAAAACACAAAAAAAAGCTCCCAAAAAGGCATCAATTCAATTCCAAGTCGCCAGGACTGAAAAATGTTTTAATCTACAAGTTGGGTTAGAGCTCAATATAGTAATCCATCAAATTATGCCTTCCAGCAGCAACATAACTACATGATGACAAATCAAACAAACCCATATGTTGGGTAGCATTTTGAAATCAAAGATAAAGAATTCACATCATTGCCAAGAACCAAAAAGGTACAGATCCATTAAAGCATCACAAAGCTTCAGATAATCTAGTCCCTCCAAAAAAATATAAAAGCAAAATGTCATATAATCAGGATTTTGAAACCCTTTTTTTTCATTTCATAAAAAACGAGGCATGCTTTGAAGCCAGTCCCTCTTATCTTTCCACCATCTATTTTATGATCTAGTAACTGTGTAAACCTGAGTGCCAAATGGACCTTTCAAATGCTGGTGTATAGTAATTGAATGTGAAAATTGGGACATTTGCATCAAACCCACCCAATTCATATGTTTTTACAATTATAACACATAAACTTCACATTATACATTTTTACAATGTCCACATTGGGTTCTAGTTAAGTTCCAAAATCATCACATTCTTATTGTAAATCAGAAAAAAATATAAGCGTAAGACTGAACTCGCCTAAACCACCTGAAGAAAAGTGTATACCAAAATTTTGTAAAAATTCTAAACATATTTACTTGACACAACTAATGAAACGAGTAAAAAAAGTGCTTAAGCCTCTGTCACTGAGAGTATCGTTAAAATACATGCTCAAACTGTCCGATGAACTCCAAATATGAGTCCACCATCACATTCTTATTGGTGCTGAAAATACATGTGATAGTGATATTTTTTATGTCATATTAAATATTTGGTTGCTATGCACTTAAATTTTCAAATTTGGGTGTTAGATATGTCAATACATAAGAATTGTGATGACAGTTCCACAACCACAATAGAAGGAGTTCAAATCCATTAATAATGACCTTCATTACAGCATGATGAGGTCCATTGGAACACAAATTAGTGCTCCATGAACACCAACAAATGCATCAAATTGGGATAATATTGTAGCTTCTGAATACTTGATGATCATCATTCTATGTTGTTAAAGATGCCATATGTTATTGACTTTTTGCATTTGAGAATGAAAAGTTTTGATTGATTTGAACCCTATCAAAATCAATCATGCCCATTTTATTATAGGTTGATTTACATGCATTCCACTAAATTCTTATGTAAATACATAGTTAGCACAAACATTAATTTGATTCGAGAATTGTACTACTTTAAAAAATTAGCATTGATGCTAAAAAAATACTGCAAGATTTCGCAATATAAAAAATATTGTTCCTAGGAATCAAACTAAATAAAAGAAAACAACGAAATAGATAATTATGAAGTTTAAAAAAATCAGAGTAAGCACTATTTCTAATAATAATCAGCTAATGAGTTCTAAAATTTTCCATTCATAGGCATACTATCTCATCAGTTATTCGTTCCCTCAGCTCTTCCATCTCGCTTGCACCTTCCCCATCTATAGTGAAGGCGATGGAAGCCTCAGTCTCTTCTTCGATGAAAGACCGACCTAGACGGTATTCAAAAGA
>NW_018239538.1:18317-26422 GCF_001263595.1 Phalaenopsis equestris | reverse complement strand
GAAGGCACATTTTCTTCATCCCCAAATGAAAGTCGATATCGCTACGGGAATGATGTCTTTTTATGTAATTATGGAGAGCCATTGTAGCAAAGACAATCTGTACTTGCTTCAAAAAATTATAAAGAGGAATATCACGGAGTATCACCCATTTCTTTTTCCAGACACCAAAAGTCCTCTCAATTACACCACGTAGCGATGAATGTCGTTTATTAAATATTTCCTTTCTTCCTCGTGTAACGTTGCTTGCACGTGCGAAATCTGGTATGTGATATCTCCTATTAGGAAATGGTTTTAAATTCCCTCGTTGCATTGGGTAACCAGCATCAACTAAGTAATATTTGCCTAATAAATGGAACAATTAGTAAGGAGATTCAAGTTTCTATTGAGATTCCTAAATAATGTTTGCCTAATAAATTAAACAATTCGTATGATTTCAATCCAAAGCGTACCTACAGGTGGATGTGGAAAGTTGCTTTTGGGATCCCGTGTGGCAGATTTGAAAACTCGACTGTCATGTGCGCCGCCCTCCCAGCCAGCCATAACAAAAGTGAAACACATGTTAAAGTTGCAGACTACCATGAAATTTTGGTTAGTGCTACCACAATGGCAGATAAATGCTACCTTATCACTATTTGGTATACATGCGTCAACATGTGTTCTATCAATTGCACCAATGTAGTCCTAATGAGTAAATATTAGGTTTGACATAAAATTTAAAATACCCTTAGAAAGTTAACTATAATGCATCCGAGAGAATATCTTAAAAAAAGGCATATATCGTGCATCACGTGGTATCTCAGCGGGTATCTGCTCAAACTTATAATCTGAGGCTCTGATGACATGAGAGGACAGGCTAACAAGCGCGCTCAATCCGATTGAGAAATATCTGCTTATTGTTTCTGATGAGTGTTGAAATCGCTCCATTGCTCCTCGCATAGACTCATTTTGGGGTAATATGAACAGTGTTATAGCGAGCACCTCACGTGGATTGGTTCTCGAAGATCCATGAAGACCGTGAGATCCTACGAGTAAGTCTAGAAGATCGATAAATATTGACTGACTCATTCAAAACATATTACAAAATCGTGTTGGGTGCCCCGCAAGCAACTCTCCAACCCATTTGTTGCCAATATAAGAAGATGTCATGCATGGCGACCGATCAATGCACGTGTTATAATACTCGTATATCAAACATATTGCCGTCAGAAACATTCCTCTCCATTTTCTTCTGCGTGTATCCATGTGGGTCTCCATTCGTCTTCCTCTATTTGCATTCATAGTGATTGGTTTCCCTAAATGTTTTCCCTAAACAATTATCATTTATATGAGAGTCAGGCTTAAATTCTGATAAAATATGAAAGTTTCAAGAAAACTACAAAATTTTAAGAACTTTCTAGTAAATTCTATCACACTTAAGCTTAAAGTAATAATTTATTCATCATTTGCATTAGTTTATCAAGGTTTTAAATGTAAGATTAATCTAAGCTCGCAAAGAGTCAATATCATATCATGCATATTTATATGCTCATTCTTAAATAATGTCACATTCGTAAGGATGTGCATGTGTCTCGACCAATGCTAAATCTTAGTCTTCTAATGTCTGAATGTTCGCCACCTTCTAATCAAATGATATCACAAAAGAAGTAGTTAAGATTAGAATATATTAGAATATATACACATCTTCATCAATCATGTAGGCCACAAAAGATGTTTGCATATATAAGAGCAGTCGAATATAGAGATGGCCAATTTAAAGGCTAAAAATGTAATTATAAAAAAAGTGTTTTCAGCGTGACCAGGCCACTGTAATTGTCCAGTGTTTTAAGACGTTAAAACTTTCAAGTTTTAGCAAACGAATACACCAAACATTTCAAATTTTCACAAACAATTATAAACAATTTTCAGGTTTTCACAAACTAAAACAATAAACATTTTAGAACCAAAACTATAACATTTTAGATTTCTCAAAATGAGGCTTTCCAAACTTTCACAAGCTGCAAATATCTCCAAATTTCTCAGACAAAAATGCATAACTTTTAGATATTTGATAAAAAGAAGATTTTGAAAACAACTTTGCATTTCTATGAATAAAGCTAAAGGTCATTTCAATTTTTTTTTGTAAATTGAAACCAACGTGATAAAACCTAAGCAAACAACTGAATTCAGAATAGACTCATTTCAAGGCATATATCATTCAAGTCAATAAAAAACTCCTAATCAAATTTCTTCAATGACTTTCCTATCCAATATTTGAAAATTTCCCTAACAAAAGTGAAATTGAATTCAGCAAACACCTCAAGCAAAATGATAGATGTAGGCAAAATCGTTTGAAAAGTGTAAATTGCATCACAAGAGCTCATAATTCTGGATTCTCCAATTAAAGTGAAAAAAAAAAATTTTGCTATGCGGAGAAGCCACTCACGGAGGTTGTGAAGCATGGGGTCGAAGAAGCAGAAGGAACGGGGTCGACGAAGAAGAAGAAGAAGGCTCGGGACGGAACACGATAGAGCGGTCGAAGAAGTAGAAGGCTCGGGACGAAAGCCGTTAGAAGACGAAGTGTGTTTTTCTGTAGAGACGGCAAGACGACGCGATTGCGAGGGCTGGTTCGATACCTGGATTACGACGAAGATGGCGCGTGACGGCGATGGAAGGATCGCTAGGGCAAGTTCGAAACCTGGATTGCGACGAAGAAGGCGCGGGCGCGATGGAAGGATCTCGAAACCTGGATTGCGACAAAGAAGGCGCGGGACGCACGGGACGCGCGGGACGGCGATGGAAGTATCGCTAGGGCTAGGAAGAAGGCGTGGGCGGGACGGCGATGGAAGGATCGCTAAGGCGGGACGGCGATGGAAGGATCGCTAGGGCGGGACGAACAGCGCTTCTTCGAATATTAGCGAGGGCAATCTCAAATATTAGGAGGCGAAAGCTGGAGCCGCAGGGTCGATACCGCGACCCGCTTCTCGCCCGCTTCGGCATCGTTCGGCAGCGAAACTGGCAACCAAACAGTAATCTATCGCGGTTATGGGCCCCAACGCGTGCAAAAAGCAGCCCCAAACGAAGCCCCGATCCGGTGCCCGGGCAAATACATTTGAGCTCGATCCGGTGCCCTTAACTAGTTTAACTTCATCAAATATTAATAAAAATACTTTATTAAACTTTAGTTTTATTCTACATCAGAACAAACATTAAATAAATAACTATTTTTATTTTACAGCAGATCAAACATTTTTAAAAATCAAATTAAAATACTTTATTTTTTATTATATTTTAAATATTACAGAACAAACAGCACATTGTAGACTGAGCTACGGGTTGATGGAGAGCAGCTGTCTTCAATTCTTTGCCACGAATTCGAGTGTGGGTAGGCAAGTATTTTGCTGGCGGGGGAAAAAAAAGAATTGTAATGGTTCAGGTGGTACACGGGAACTATCGTCGGTGGAGAATTGAGATAAAAGGCGTGCAGCACGTGCAGCACGTGCAGCGCGATATATGGTAGTGGGCAGCGAGTATCACCTATCCTCGCGAGATGTAAATTCGGAGCAAGATCTTTCGGACACAAAATAATATGGAAAAACTGCAGAGAATTTTACGGTTTGAAGGAAGACAATGTTCTATTTGAAAGCAAGCTTTCAAATTCTCATATTTTAAAATAACAGAAACTGTAAAAATTAAATGTTAATATTTGTTGCAGATTTCAAAAGTTATATTTGATGAAGCATAAAATTTCATGTAAGAATGTAAAGATAATTAAAAGACATTAACTGTTTAAAGGTTTAAGAAAGAAATAATTAATTGAATTAGAAAAAATTTACTTCATATTTGGTTAGCAGAAAAAGAGTAAACAAAATGAAGAAATAACATATTCTATTTAAAATATTGTGGAGTTGTTTGATTTATTGTAAAAGAAACGGGCATTGCCAGCAGCGGGATTTAGTGAAGGCCGCCATGGCGATGTCTAGTGGATGAGGCAAAGGCAACTTTTGTCAGCGGACAACTGTTAGGGCAATTGGCAATGGTGGGCGGCCATCATTAACGGAACATTATGTTGTGTGTTATAAATTCGACCAAATCAACAGAGAAAATGAGTTTGAAGCTAAATTTCAAATATTATTTTACCTCTAATTGCAATTATATTTGAACAAATGACTAAATTTCTATATTTCATGCATTAGAAATGCAATACAGCGGCAGCGATGCCAACCAAATAACTGAGTGATTGGGTAAGAGATCGATCAGATCTTCAACATACTCCTAAATAATTGTCTCTATGTTGAGGTCCATTTATCTCTACAATTTGCTGAACAAATTTATAGGTACTTCAAGTCCTGTGTACATTACAAATCTTTATTAGGATTTTTTGATTGAAGGATTATAGTCAAGATGAAGCACATTTTAATTAAAATAAAACTATATAATCAAAGCTTGTTGACTAATTAAAATTTAGTTTATATGCACTATGATTTTTATTAGCATCAACTCAGTCATTTGAAGTTTGATATGTCACCTATATTGATCTCATGACATAGAAATTTCTATAATATGTTCTATTTGGTTCACTTAAAATATTGTGGTAGTCAATTGGGCTATTGTAAGTTTGGAGGACATGATTTGGCTCTTTAGTATTGGTAAGGACGACTTTTTTTATCATTGCATAAGGATATGAATTTCTCCCACAGTCCATTCCTCTTCTCTCTTTTCTTTGCTTAAAATTAATAATATTAATTACCCTTATCTAAACATCCTTAACATCCAAATCTTAAGAAAACTCAATGCTTAGATAGCTCTTAGTGGTCACAACCATTCAGTATTGTCTTATGTATCATCCTAAAGTTTTTTGCCACCACCCCAAGTAAGAATGACATTATGATTGTCCACATTTGGCTCCTCCTTGTCCACAAACATAATGACATACCACTTGTGCATTTAGGAGGATCATTCTTCCACCTTAAGTTGCTTTCCTAACTATAAATGTTTTTATTGCCTCAAGGTTATATCACATTTATCTTTAAGAAGAGTATGACTTTGCTACCCGTGGTGGCCTCCTTAATCTCGTAATATTGTCTACATAACTTTTTTTTGATGCCTTATATTTTAGCAAACTATTGTACCACCTTCACTTCATGGGAGAGGATGATCTTTTAATAAATTAGCATTTACAATTTCCCAAGTATATCACTTTTAACTCTAAAAGGAGATACATTCTTGCTATTCTTAATGACACTACTTTCCTCTTCTAAATTATAGTGTCAACATATGATCCACCCACACTTTACTTCACTATAATAAGTCATATAGTGCCAACACACATCGGATCGCATTCCAATATATGAAAAAAATTACATGCATGTTTTCCTAAATAAATAAATTTAAGTTTAATAAATAATATCAAAGAGTATAGTAAACTTCCTAGTACATAAAAAAATTATTGATAATTACACGTGTCTAGATTTTGATGTTATTTTAAAATTTAATGATTTAAGTTGTGCATAATAATTTATACTCTTTTTATGTGAATTATTTTTAAAATGTATTGATCACATCTCTAAAATTTTTATTACTTGTTAAATTTTTATTGTAGTTAATACTTTTAAAAATTTTAACCTTCTCGTTGCATACTATTTTACATTATGAATAATAAAAACCATTTATATTTTTTAATTCTTGAATAGCATTATTAATGATATATATATATATATATATATATATATAGTAGATAGATAGATAAATATACATACATACATACATACATATATACAGACATACATACATAAATTGATACATATAGTAGATAGATAGATATACATACATACATACATACATACATACAGACATAGATGCATAGACATACATACATAAATAGATACATATAGTAGATAGATAGATAGATAGATATACATACATACATACATACATACATACAGACATAGATGCATAGACATACATACATAAATAGATACATATAGTAGATAGATAGATAGATAGATATACATACAATATATATATATATACTTCCACTAAAATGCTATATTCACACACCTACAACTTTCCTAAATGGAAGTGGAGCCCCTACATATGGCATCAATATCTTTCTCGCTCTATTACTTTCTTTCTTTGGAGATTTCTAAAACATTTTCTTCCTCTTGATAATATTTTGAAGTTGAAAGGTTTGAGGATGGCTTCATGTTGTTATATAAGTAAGTAAGAGGCTGAGTCACCTCAACATGTTTTCTTTTTCTGCCATTTTGCTAGATCAGTTTGGGAGGAGGTTGCGGGACTTTTTGGTATCACTTGGCCTGCTCCTCTAAACCTGGAAAGTATTCTTTATACTTGGAAGGAAGTTGGTTCTTTCACCACAAACTGCATTATTTTCCTACTACAACTTTGTGGTTCATATGGATAGATAGAAATATCCATAAATATCAGGGAGTTGGATCTACTATTTTTTCTCATCTCCTATACTCTGACAAATTATTTTAACGGTATGAGAGTTGTTGGTGCCTCTAGTAGTGCCTCTAACTGTACCCCCTCTCCCCGTAGTGGTCAGAGAGTAACTTTAATTTGTTGGCCACCAACCTCTCGTGGTTAGATTAAGGTTAACATTGATGGAAGCTATACTACTACCGCTGCTGGTATGGGTTGTCTCTTTCGGGACACCAATGGGAAGGGTTTGGCCTTTTTTTGCCTCCCCTTGCATTGCTTCCTCTCCTTTAGAAGCCAAGACCAGGGTTGTATTTGCAGCATTGCAAGTGGCTGTCTCTCTTAACCTATCTATGTTGATCCTGGAAATTGATTCTCAAAGCATATTTAAAATCTTAATAGGGAAATTGGCACTTGTTAGGCATATTAAGATTTTAATGAAACGTAGTTTACGTATTATAGATACAAATCAACTTCATATATAATATAGTTTTATACATCGTGAAGGCAGCAACCCTGCGGATTGGCTTGCCAAATCTTGGCTTAACAATGTGCTAGTTGGTAAGGCTGCCCCCTCCTTCTCAGCACTCTTATACAAAGTGATCTTCAAGCTCCTTATATTCGTCTCTAATTTCTCAATATTGTCTTATGATTTTCTTATGAAGGGATGGTTTTGTTGGATTTGAGAGCTTGTTGATGAGTCTCTCATTGATTTTTTCATTGTGTTTGCTAGCAGGGAATCTACACTATGGGTGCTTTATTATTGTACGAACAATGGATTAAGATATATTTATTCTATGCAAATTGTTGTTGGGGATCTCTATGATATGCTATACTCTAAGCTCATTATTTACTTTTTCCTCCCCCCCCCCCCCTCTTTTGAGTCTCACTATCTTTGCATCAATGGCTATCTTTTATTTTTTTCTCCCGTACTTTACTGTTTTATTTGATGAGGAATGTGGTGAATATGGGAAGCTTACTATGATTGTTAAGGCCAATGTTTCTTATGAGAATTGGCATGCACTACGTTTTTTTTTGCTATGGTTTGAGGTTAATTCCCTTTGCATGGATTGGTGAGGTTTATTTTGGCTGGCATATTTATAGTTTCAATGCTCAGAGGTTGTGCCTTATACTAGAGAACCCCTCACAGATTTTGGAGGCCCACGACTCCATATTTCTTGCTATGCGGACACGGTTTTCTTGGAATATTGAATACATAGAACTTTTCATCTCTACCTCATTGATCCTCTTATTTCGAGGATTTCTTAGTTGCATACTCACTATATCTTTAATGAACTGACATTTGCTTTAACAGAACTGCTTTTTATTGCTCTGTCAACAAAATTATTTTGCATTTCGTATGCATTATAGGTCCTTTTCTTAGGTTAAGATATGCAGTTATATCGATGTTCACAAGCTCAGACTCACCAAGTTGCTTCTCTCGATTTGGACTTTAGCCATTTTGGATGTCAATTTTTTGGCTTTACAACTCTCACAGCTGATTTTGCACTATTTCTTACATGTTAATATTGGGTAGGTTTTATTGGATTGGTATACTTTTTGTCAGTTTACATGTAACTTTGGGGATGATTTTTTTTTTCACTTTTTTGTGTGGAGTTGTAATGCGGAAAGAGGAACCCCTATGACGTCTTGTATTTTTTTTTTTTTTTTTGGTGGGGATCCTCTTT
>NW_018239538.1:15838-17128 GCF_001263595.1 Phalaenopsis equestris | reverse complement strand
AATTGAAATAAATATGTAATTTTAATAACTATTAAATAACTAATTATACTAATGAAGGCTCTAATGTGATATTCAATATATAAGAAAACATTTTTTTCCTTGCCAAGAAATTATAGTGAATAGATAAAGTTAATCGGTTCCATTTGTATTGTGCAAAATAGGAGCATATCTATTTTTTACTCTTTAGTCCAGGAATAAATAACATTCACTAATCTTACGCTTGTTTATTGAATCTGCGGCTAGGGTGGGAGGTTACCGGCTCTCACTTCAGAGCTCCCCACGTTCCCCTTGCCTGAGGGCTAACATCTACACTTCAACACCCAAACGATAGGACCAAATTGGGGATTTTAGTATGTCTTTCTAAAATCTCCCATACTACGCCAGATAATTTTATTTCCCTATTTATTTGCACCCAACTTCCGAGGGCTTTAACCTCCCCCTCCCTTAATCTTGGATGTAATCTTCACTTTAGTTGTAAAACTCAACATATTTTAACAAATCAATTGGCCATATTAAAAGTAAATTAAGATCAAAGTGAAAAGATCATCACAATTTCTTTAACATTTTCATGGCTTCACCAATTCAAATCACCATTTCACAAATCTCAAGAGAAGGAGAAAGCCTAAAAAAATTACTCAGATCTCATGGGGAAAACGCAACAAAATTCGGAATTCATATATAAAAGCGAAGTCATACAAACTAGAACAATAAATAAACTTATCTCTAATTTCTCCCCAACTTATCTCTAATTTATCTCTAATTTCTCCCCAAAAAAACTCCTTGAAGTTCCTCTGAATCTCTTCCTTTCTTTACAGCACATATAATTCCTCTTCGAAGCGCCAAGGAGGAAGAAATCTCTCATTTTCCCTCCACACTTATAATCTCTCGAAGAGCTCCTAACAATTTAAATTCTCTACACTTTTTTTTACACTTCAATTTGGAGTCTCTCATTTTCTATTTTCGGCCAAAGTCTTCTCTTTAAAGATGTGGATGAGCTTTCCCAAGAGTTGCCTAAGCACCCCTCCAAAATTCCTCCTTATTCATTGCTTAATTAGACATAACAGTCGATCTCACCGTCGGCGTCCTCAAGGGCGCCTTTGGTGGGCCTTCTAATTGAATTAATTCTGGAGTCTTGGGAAAATCTCGTCGTCGGCGCCGTTGGGCTTGCCGTCGGTGCCCTAGTTCAATTCTTTACATTTTGGTCCTTTTTCGCTCCAAATCCGCTCCTTTTTGCATCTTTTTGCTCCAATGACCCTAATTCATCATTTCTGCAACAAAACATCAAAAATA
>NW_018239538.1:10841-15568 GCF_001263595.1 Phalaenopsis equestris | reverse complement strand
TTCTATTCATTTCAAGAATGACTATATGTTGTAATATCAAGTCACATAGAATATTCAAATGATAGGAACTTCATGGGAATGCTACTAGTAAAAGATCTAATCTATAATTATAAGTTCAGGAATGTATTTAGGTTTTCCCTTTATGTAGGTTCAGTGAAGCCAATTTTTGATTAGGCATATCCTCAATCTTCTCCTCACTTTCATATATATTTTTTTCTTTTTCTTTTCTCTTTTTCATTTGGATTGCTTTCAATCCTATATATTTTTCTTTTCTTTTCAGGGAACCTTTTTCAAGTGAGGATTACTATATCTGGATAGTTTTTAAAGATTTTGAACGTCACCTTTCTTTCCCTAAATTTGAAACTCAAAGCATTCCTTTACCTTATAAATATTTCATAGTTTTTACTTTATTGAGCCCCAATATTTTATTCTCAAATTAATTTCCAGATTCTCAATGCTTCAAAATATAATTTCCCTTACTTTAAATAGATAACTATCGTCTTATTCTCTTATGCTAAAATATCTTAAGTTACAAAATTAATTTTCATTACAAAAATATTTCTTTAAATCTACCATAATATTTAAATAGCTACAAAATATAGTTACCTTAATTAAATTCACTACATAAAATCATATAAGTAATTTCTTAAAATAATTAAATGTTTTGAAAATATTTAAATTGAGAACATCTAATAGTTAATCTTTTTCTTCCCTCCCCCAAACTTAAATTTTTCAATATAGAATGATATAGGTGGAAAGAAAAATTTTAAATATAAATCATACCTCAATATTTTAGGCATTTTCATCATTCTAAAATTTTTGCAATCCTCAAAATTTCTACTTACTTCACCTGGTCTGTAACATTAGGAGCTTTCTACACATATAAAACATTAGAGAAATTTCTGGGTAATGAAATTTTGAAATAAGTATAAAACTAAAACACTAAACAAGCATAATATTTCCTAGCACAACCACAATACTAAACAAAATAATTAAAATCAAAATGCGAAATAAAAATCACATTACATTACAAAATACTACTCAACATCTATTATACTACACATGCAAATTTAACTACAACACTAACTTTATAACAAAAATTAAAAATCATCCAAGTACAACATAATAATAAAAATGAAAGTCCAAATACACAAAAACATCCATTTGTATTACAAAAGATCACAAAAAAAGTACAAGTACAATTACATCAATTCTATGAAATATCAAAATCTCAAACTATGTTTTCATCTCCTTGATCAGCAGGTGGATTGGGCTGATACTCAGTATATCGGGGGAATTCAGGGAAAGTAACATCAGGCTCACATCTGTAGCGTCGGGCCTGAGCTTCGTAATAAGCTACCTCAAAATCTGAATGCCTCTAAAGGTACTCACTATCATAATCATTTTGACGTTCTAAACCTCTAATCCTTTCATTTATTAACTCTATGCTCTTTCACAGCAAAGTCAACTCATTCATTAAATCAGTCAGAGTAGTGGAACTAGAAGTGGAAGGTCATAACTTGTAGAGGGAACATATCTACTAGTAGAAGATTCTTGACTCCTACTTCCAGTTCTCCATTTCTCATGGGATTCATAAGTTTTTAAATTGTCTTTATTAATGGGTTTCATAGGGTGAACCCATTCATCGTCTCCTCCAGCTTTCACTCCAAAGAAAGTTTGCAAATTGTATAAATAAGTCTAGGATGTCCTAGACCTCCACTAATCTCACTCCTCGCCGTAGTCAATATATTCTTAAAAAGTAGTCTCCCTACAATTGTAGTTCTATTATTCTAAATACAAAAATCTGAATAGCTCTATCTCTAGCTACCTCACTATGGTGATAGATCGGTAACAGAGTAGAGGAAATAAAATAGTGACATGCCTTAGAGGTGCCATTCAACATGGAAGCAGAAAACTTTACCCGTTTTTGTTGTTTAATCTTCAACGTTCCTTTCCATTCAGTGAGAAAGTTGATCACATCATTCAGGGGGCCTTCCAAAGTACTGAAGCACTCGTAATGAAAGTTATAAGAGTCTGGGACTTCGTAAAAGGTGTTAATGAGGGCGACATTAAATTTAACAGGAAATCCCCACACTTGAACGATTCCGTCTTCAGAATAGAATACGTTGGCATAGAATTCCTTCAAAATAATTGCAACAGCTTTATTGGTGGTGTAACAGAGGTTTTCCCACCTCCACTCAGCAATAACTCGTTCAATTTATCCTCCCAGACTTTCAAAAACTCGATCTTGTATACACTTCTTTCCGTCAAATGCTGAAGTAAATCTTGATTGAGCCTTCACATTAACGAAGCGAGACTCTTCGAACTCAATTCACCTCTTTTGTCGTGGAGCCACTTCAATCTAATCACTGGAGCCCCTTCAATCTAATCACAATTATAGAAAATTTCCAAAATATACTTCAAATATTCTAATAATGGCCTCCAAAAATAATTCTAAGAGTTTAACACTAGGTTCCATGAATTTCTTCCCAATATTTTCTTTACATTCTCAAATTTTTTGGATCTCCTCGATGTGGAAGAAATTCATGGTGAAAATTAAATATTTTTAATTTGGAGTGAAGCTCTTACCTAGAGATGATCAAATATAGTGTCAAAAAGCATGGAAATTGCCCCAAATCTAAGATCTCTCAAGCACTAGGTCAAAAATTATGTTTTTAGGAGGAAGGGGATAATGAATAATGGCCGTTGACTGGTCAATATCGTGGTTAAAGGTGTTTTTTCGTGAGCTCGCCTTCGGCGGGGTGTTTGACGCCGTCAGCGTGCTATATTAAAATTTAAACATAACTCTCGGGAAAAAATTGTCATCAGCGGCGTAGAGGCCGCCGTTGGTGGGCTCCTATGATTTGGTTCAATTTCCAAATTTTTGCGATTTCGATCAATTTCAAGCCTAAATGACATTTGTTCAATCATTATTGACATAAGTTTAAGTGATTAAATGATGTACTTATCACAAATAAACTTTCACAACACAAAACATCACATTTATATATAAATTCCAAGGGGTACAATATACGTTACATAACACACCTAAGTTTGATATTTTCTCAACCTCAATACATTAATTTAGCGTCGCAATCCAAGCCCCAACACTCAAAATGCTGAAAACAAAATATCCCATGCTTAATCTCAACTATACAGAGATCTAAAAGCATAATTCTAAAGCAAAGTAAATGCAAAGTTCAAACTAAATTACACACATAGAGACAGGTAGCAATATAAATCTACTATTCATTCAATACTAGATTCTCTGAGATCACCCATTGATTGCACATGAACAAAGAGGTTGTAGAAGGTTAGGTATGGAAATTCTTCAGTAGAATCCTCTTCTATCAATTTCATCCTCCTCATCAGTCGTATCGAACTATCTTCTAAATGTCCAGAGTGCTCAAAATGTTCTTTCATCCTCTAGTCTAGATGATCGAAGAAATCAGAGATATTATTAATTGCATTCATGATATTTTGTACTTTCTTCTCTAATTTCTTGATTCTGGGCAGGATCAACAGAGTCTTGTCAGGAACTAAGGGTTGAACTGGTAGTGAAATATGAGATGCTTGATCTACTATAATAGTCATGTCATTTTCACCTTCAAAAGCTGGGAATCTCTCATTTGGGTCGAAAGGCTTCCAAGGTAGAAGTACCTTTTCCGAAATTTGGTAGGACTCTTGGAAATGACTACAAAGTGAGAAAATTGTGGAAGGGTGTCCATGCCCCTAAGTTGATCCATGAACGATCAAGCCCAAAACTGACTTCACAATTATTGATCCAATATCAATCGACAGTCCCCTTTGGATGCAGTAATTCAGAATAGCACTTTCCTTAGAAAATTAACCGATCTTCATTATCAGTAACAATTTCATAGAAATGAAGAAGTGCTAGTGTTTCAAAACGGGATTTAGGAGTGTCGCAGAAAAACTAACATACTTGTTTTCTCTCATTTCCATTCTTCAGTTTTTTCTGTTAAATATTGGTAAATCTCATTCATCTGGTTTCTTATCAGGAAGAAGTTGGAATAGTGGCATACACAAATGTTCTCGATCATGTATAATTCGTTGATCCGTGCAAGAGTGAAAGTGATCCATCTACCTCGCACATAAACCTCTCCTTGGTTGATTTTGTACAAATTTGCATAAAATTCCTTCATCACAGGAACAACCACGGTGGCGATAATATAGCACAAAACTTTCCATCTTCACCGCACTGTCATCTCTTTAATTTTCATTGAGGGATTATTCAATTTGCGATTTACAAATCCTCATTCCTTGATCAATCTTTTCTTCGTCAGTACGTTGTTGAAGAATTGATGTGCTTCCGCACTGATAAACTTCTGCAGATTGAACACTTACATTCTGGGATTATCAGGAGAATTGGACACCATAGAAATGAAATTGGTGGAATTTTACTTAGTTTTTGGGGGAAATATGAAGTTAGGAATCGAATTTGGGAGTTTAAAAGGGTAACTCCCGCATAAAAACTGCCATTCAGACTCCAGAAATCGCCATCTCTCCGGTCTCACCGTCGGTGAGGTTGAGGGCACCATCAGCGAGTCTCTGTATTTATTTTACCTGGACTCTTAGGAAAAACCCACCGTCAGCGGCGTCAAGGGTGTCGTCGGCAGCCAAGGAAAAAATTGCACAGTTTCACTCTGGTTTGGATGCGGTCCAATTTTTCTCTATGGATCCAATTTTTATGATGATTCAAGGGTAAA
>NW_018239538.1:9271-10552 GCF_001263595.1 Phalaenopsis equestris | reverse complement strand
CGTAGGTATAAACCTATGTCACAACAAAGGGTCCTAACCAACGAGACTTCAATTTCACAGGAAATAACTTCAGTCTGGTATTGTAAAGAAAAACTTCTTGTCCTAGTTCAATGTTCTTCTGGTTAATCTTCTGATCATGCCATAACTTTAGTTTCTCCTTATAAATTATGTCGTCATCATAATATTCTCATTTCTTAATTCTTTCAATTCATTTAATTGTAACAATCTCTTCTTACCAGCATCTTTCAAATTATAATTGAATTATTTAATTGCCCAATATTCTTTATGCTCCAATTCTACGGGTAAGTGACAAGTCTTTCCAAAAATTAATCTGTAAAGAGTCATTCCAATAGGAGTTTTATAAGCAGTCTTGTATGCCCATAATGCGGTATCCAGTCTAGTGGACCAATCTATTATACTAGGGTTTACAGTTTTTCAAGTATTTGTTTAGTCTCTTTATTAGAAACTTCAGCTAACCCACTAGTTTGAGAATGATAGGTAGTAGAGATTCTATGAATAATATTAAATTTTTTTGTCATTCCCTGAATTTATTTCTATGGGATCCCCCATCAGTAATAATCATTCTAGGCATTCCGTATCTAGTGAAAATATTTTTCATTAAAAATCTTGAAACACTATTAGCGTCACAACGAGGTAAAGCTTGTGCTTCAATCCACTTAGAAACGTAATCTACTGCAATTAATATATATAAGTTCCCAAATGAAGGCATAAATGATCCCATGAAATCTAATCCCTAAACATCAAAGATATCAACTTCTAACATGAAATTCAGAGGCATTTTGACTAGATGAAAATATGTTGAGATTTTCATACCTATTTTATACTATTTTTGATGATATTGCACTTCAAAGAAAGGTAATTTTGATGTTTTGTTGCAGGAATGATGAATTTGGGTCATTGGAGCAAAAAGATGCAAAAAAGAGTGAATTTGTAGCGAGAAGGATCAAAATGTGAAGAATTGAACTAGGGCGCCAACAATGTCATTGACCCTGCCGACGGTGAGATTTTCCCGAAGACTCCAGAATTAATTCATTAAGAAGGTCCGTTGACGGCACCCTCGAGGTTGCCGATAGTGAGGTCGACGGTTATACCCAATCAAGCTTTAGATAAGGCCAAATTTTGAAGGGATGCTTAGGTAACTCTTGAAAAAGCTCAACCACAACTTTAAAAGACTATTTTGGCTGAAAGTTAGAGAAGAAGGAAGGAGCCTAGAGAGCCTGGAGAGGCTAGAGAGAGGTCCTCGAGGGTAGGAAAGGTGCA
>NW_018239538.1:6644-9095 GCF_001263595.1 Phalaenopsis equestris | reverse complement strand
ACTGCTAAACTTAGAAATGACATAACATCGTTCTGTCAGATTGATGGAGAGTCAATATATGAAACTTGGGAGAGATTTTAAGATCTTCTTAAGAAATGCCCTCATTATTTGTTACCAGATTGGTTGATAGTCCAAACTTTTTATAGTGGATTAGTGGGATCTCTTAGATCGATTATAGGTGTTGCGACTAATGGATTGATAATGTCAAAACCTTTTGATGAGGCTTATTCATTAATAGAAGAGATGACTGTCAACAATTTTCAATGGCCCTCTGAACAGGTAAATCCTAAAAGAGTAGCTAGTATCTATGATTCTGATGCAATATCTATGTTAGCTTAACAGATTGCTGCAATATCAAAGAAATTAGATCATTATGGGATGAAATATTCTCCAACACCTCCTACGATGGAAGAGAATTCATCTGGGCAATGTGTGGATGTTCAACCTTCATATGAGACTTTAAATGCTATTAATTGACCCAACAACCCCTATTCGAGCTATGATAACCTAGGTTGGAGGAATCATCCAAATTTTAATTGGAATAACAATTCTTCTAAAAATCAACAATGGGCAAACAACCCAGTGAACCCATTAGGAAATTTATCCAACCAAGGAAATGTTAACTACAGACCTTCTTGTCCTCTAGGATTTAACAGTAACACTCAAATTAAGGAGAAGAAGTTGTCTATGGAAGAGCTGATATTAAACATGGGTCAACAATTGCAGAATCAAGGAAATTAATTACAAATTCAAGGAAATTAATTACAAAATCAAGGAACTGCTATTAAGAATATTGAAAAATCAGTTAGGGCATATCGCTACTGCGCTTAGTAACCGAACATTGGGAACTTTTCGTAGTACTATGGAACCAAATCCTAATAATCATAGAAAATAACAAATCAAAGCAATATAATTACGAAGTGGAAAAGAGTTAGAGACAAGAGTGCAAAAAAAGATATAGAAACTGAAAAAGAGAAAGCGGATAACGAAAAAGAAAAGGATCATCAGTACCCAGATTTAGGGTATCCATTTACACCAATGAAAATTACTGTGGAGAAACCTCCACCACCGTTTCCTCAAAGGTTGAAGCAACACAAACAGAACAAAAAATTTTCCAAATTTTTAGAAATTCTTAAGAAGTTAACGGTGAACATTCCCTTCGTAGAAGCTTTAGAGCAGATCCCCAATTATGTGAAATTTATGAAAGATATTCTGAACAAGAAAAGGAAGTTCACGGATAACAAAACTGTTGCACTTATCAAAGAGTGTAGTGCAATTATTCAGAAAAAGTTTCCTGAAAAATTGAAGGATCCTGGCAGTTTCACTATACCATATGCTATTGGTGAAAAATTTTATGGTAGAGCTTTATATGATTTGGGAGCCAGCATTAATCTTATGCCTCTATCAATTTTCAAAAGATTAGGATTAGGAGAAGTCCCGCCTACTTCTGTAACTCTACAGTTAGTTCGTTCAGTTACATATCCTAAGGGCGTTATAGAAGATGTGTTAGTAAAAGTGGATAAATTTATCTTTCCTGTGGATTTCATTATTTTAGATATGGAGGAAGATAAGGAAATACCTATCATTTTAGGGAGACCATTTTTAGCTACTGCAAAAGCTATTATAGATGTTCCAAAAGAAGAATTAACTAGGAGAGTTAATGATCAAAAAGTGAACTTTAACATTGCGAAATCTATGAAATACCCTGATGTTGAAAGAGATAATGAATGTTTTCGCATGGAAATTAGTGAACATCTATTCAAAGAAAATTTCAAAGAACATGTTGAAGAGAAAGAACAATTTGAAGAGAGTGATGAAGTTATTCTGGATGAATTAGAAAATGAAGAATTAGATTATGTTCAAGAAAGATTTGAGATGTTAGATATTACGGAAAATGCTGATAAAAATCTATTTTTGTCAATTATAAAACCACGTGAACTTAAATTGAAAGTATTGCCTAGCCACTTGAAGTATGTGTTTTTAGGAGACTCATCTACATTACCAGTTATTATATCCTTAGAATTAAATGATTTTCCAGAGCAAAAACTGTTAGATAAATTGAAAAGATATAAGAAAGCTTTTGGTTGGACCTTAGCTGATATTAAGGGAATCAGTCCTTCAATCTGTATGCACAAAATTATATTAAATGAACAATATAAACCAAGAATTGATCCACAAAGGAGATTAAATCCAATGATGAAAGAAGTAGTTAAGAAGGAAATTTTGAAATGGTTAGACATTAGAATTATATATCCTATTTCAGATAGTGCATGAGTATGTCCATTTCATTGTGTTCCTAAGAAAGGAGAAGTGACTGTTGAAACAAAACAAAATAATGAATTAATACCTATTAGACAAGTTACTCAGTGGCATATTTGCATTGATTATAAAAAATTAAACACTGTCACCAGGAAAGATCTGTTCCCTTTACCCTTTTTTAGATCAAATAGT
>NW_018239538.1:1124-6259 GCF_001263595.1 Phalaenopsis equestris | reverse complement strand
AAGCAGACCCTGCAAAAATTTAAGTTATATCTAAACTAACACCTCCTACTAATGTAAGAGAGGTTAGGAGTTTTCTTGGACATGTTCAATTTTACATGCGTTTTATTAAAGATTTTTCAAAAATTACTAAACCTCTATGCCAACTTTTAGAAAAGGACAAAAAAATTGAATTTACTGAAAACTGTTTAAATACCTTTAAGATATTAAATGAAAATTTAATCACATCCCCTATTATAGTTTCACCTAACTGTGAGAAACCATTTGAATTAATGTTTAATGCTAGTGATTATGCTATTGGAGTTGTCCTTGGATAAAGATATGAAAAGATTTTTAAAGTTATGTACTATGCTAGTAAAACTGTTAATGATACACAAATTAATTATATTGTTACTGAAAAAGAGTTACTGACCATTGTATATGCTTTAGATAAATTTAGATCTTATTTAATTGGAGCTAAATGTGTTGTGCACATTGATCACTCTACTATTAAATATCTGATTCAAAAGAAGGATGTCAAACCAATGTTGATTAGATGAATACTTTTGATGTAAGAATTTGATCTTGTGGTTGTTGATAGAAAGGGAATTGATAATCAAATTATTGATCATTTGTCAAGATTAGAAAATCATGAATTATCTGACATCGATAATGAAATTATAGATAGTTTTCCAGATGAACAACTCTATAATATTAATGAGTGAAAAATACCATGGTATGTTGATATTGTTAACTATATTGTAAGTGATATTTTACCACCTATGCTGACATTGCAACAATAAAGGAAGTTCATTCATGATGCGAAAGCATATTTTTGGGATGAGCTGTATTTATATAAACAATGTAAGGTTTTGATCATGAGAAGATGTGTACCTTAAGAAGGAACTGAGCCATTCATTCAGAAATGTCATGATTCTAAATTTGGAGGACATTTTGGGATTGATAAAACTGCATATAAAATTTTACAAGTAGGATTTTATTGGCCTACTATCTTTGGGGATGTTTATAGATACATAAAAACTTGTGATCGATGTCAACGAGTAGGCAATATATCTAGAAGAAATAAAATGCCTCCGAATTTCATGTTAGAAGTTGAAATCTTTGATGTTTGGGGATAAGATTTCATGGGACCGCTTATTCCTTCATTTGGGAACTTATATATATTAATTGATGTATACTATGTTTCTATGTGTATTGAAGCACAAGCTTTACCTCATTGTGACACTAAAAGTGTTTCAAGATTTTTAATGAAAAATATTTTCACTAGATGCGGAATGGCTAGAATGATTATCACTGATGGAAGATCCCATTTTAGGAATAAATATATTGAGAGATTGACAGAAAAGTTTATTTTTTTCATAGAATCTATGCTGCCTATCATCCTCAAACCAATGGGTTTACTGAAGTTTCTAATAGAGAGAATAAACAAATACTTGAAAAGACTGTAAACCCTAGTAGAGTAGATCGGTCCACTAGACTGGATACCGCATTAGGGGCTTACAAGACTGCTTATAAAACTCATATTAGAATGACTCCTTACAAACTGATTTTTTGAAAGACTTGGCACTTACTAGTAGAATTGGAGCATAAAGCATATTGGGCGATTAAAAAATTCAATTATAATCTGAAAGATGCTGATAAGAAGAGATTGTTACAATTAAATGAATTAGAACAATTAAGAAATGAATCTTATGATAACGACATAATTTATAAGGAGAAACTAAAGTTATGGCATGATCAAAAGATTAACCAGAAGAACATTGAACTAGGACAAGAAGTTTTTATTTACAATACCAGACTGAAGTTATTTCCTGTGAAATTGAAGTCTCGTTGGTTAGGACCCTTTGTTGTGACGTAGGTTTATACCTACGAAGCTGTTGAAATTAAAGATCAAAAGACTAGAAAAAAATTTAAAGTAATTGGACACAGATTAAAACCGTATTTTAAGGGTAAAAGACCAAATTTTAAAAAGGTTTTAATGATCAGTCAACCTGAATAACACCAGAAAAGGTCGGGCCGATGATGTTAAACAAAGCGCTTTATGGGAAGCAACCCTTATTTACCTTTACTTTTATCACAATTATAGTAGTTTTTAATTGAAATGATTGTTAGTTTGTGGTAGTATTAAGCTCTACTATTCTTATTTACCCTTGAATCATCATAAGAATTGGATCTATAAAGATAAATTGGAACACATTCAGATCAGAGCAAAACTGTGCAATTTTTGCCTTAAATTTTTGCCTTGGGCGCCGACGGTGCCCTCGACGCCGCCGACGGTGGGTTTTTCCCGAGAGTCCAGGCAAAATTAATACAGTGGCTCGCTGATGGCGCCATCAACCCTGCCAACGGTGAGATCAGCAAATTGGCAGTTACTTGGGTTCAAATGACAGTTTTTGGGTGGGAATAATCTTGTTAAACTCAAAAATTTGATTCCTAGTTCATATTTTCCCCCCAAAAACAAAGTGAAACTCCATCAATTTCATTCCTATGGCATCTAATTCCCCTGATAATCCTAGAATGCGAGTTTTCAATCGACAAAAGTTAATTAATGCGGAAGCGCAGCGATTCTTCAACAAGTTACTAACGAAGAAAAGATTGATCAAGGAACGAGGATTCGTAAATCGCGGATTGAATAATCCCACGATGGAAATTGAAGAAACGATAGTGCTATAAAGATGGGAAATGCTGTGCTACACCACCCCCGCCGTGGTGGTTCTTGTGGTAAAAGAATTTTATGTAAATTTACATGGAATCAACCTGGGAATTATTTATGTAAGAGGAAGATGAATCATTTTCACTCCTGCATGAATCAATGAATTATACATGATAGAGAATGTTCCTGTCAGCCATTATTCCTATTTTGTCCCAATGAGAAATCAGATGAATGAAATTTACCAATATTTAACGGACGAAACTGACGACTGGGAAACAAGAGAAAACAGGTATGTTAGTTTTCTTGTGTCACTCCTAAATCTCGTTTCGAAACATTGACACTTTTTCATTTATGCGAAACTATTACCGACAATGAAGATTGGTAAAGTTTCTAAAGAAAGTGCTATTTTGAATTGTTGCATCCAAAGGGGACTCCCGATCAACATTGGATCCATAATTGTGAAGTTGGTTTTGGGCCTGATCGTTTAAGGATCAACTTATGGGCTTGGACCACAATTTTCTCACTTTGCAATCAGTTCCAAGTGTCCTACAAAAATTTGGAAAAGGTACTACTACCTCAGAAGCCTTTGGATCCAACAGAGAAAATCCTATCTTTTGAAGATGAAAACGACATGGCCATTATAGTAGACCAATCATCTTAGAATTCACTGCCAGTTCAACACTTAATTCCTGACAAGTCTTTGGTGATCCTGCGCCGAATTAAGAAATTGGAAAAGGAGGTACAAAATATCATGAATGCGATTAATAATATCTCTGATTTTTTCGATCATCTGAACTGGAGGATGAAAGAACATTTTGAGCACTCTATACATCTAGAAGATAGTTTGATACGACTGATGAGGAGGATGAAGTTAATAGAGGAGGATTCTACTGAAGAATTTTTATTCCAGCCCTTCTACAACCTCTTCGTTTATGTGCAATCAATGGGTGATCTCAGAGGAGAATCAAGTATTGAAACTGAAGATTAATAGATTTATATTATGACATATCTGTCTATATATGTATTTTGATTTGAACTTTGTGTTTACTTTGCTTTAAAATTATGCTTTTAGATCTCTGTATAGTTGAAGTCTAAGCATAGGATGTTTTGTGTTCAGCGTTTTAAGTGTTGTGGCTTGGATTGTGACGCTGAATTAATGTAATGAGGTTGAGAAAATACCAAACTTAGGTGTGTTATATAACGTATATTGTACCCCTTAGAATTTATATATGAATGTGATGTTTTGTGTTGTGAAAGTTTATATGTGCTAAGTACATCATTTAATAACTTAAAATTATGTTTATAATGATTGACAAGATGTCGTTAAGGCTTGAAATTGATCAAAATTGCTAAAATCCTGAATTTGGACAAAATCAATAGAGCCCGCTGACGGCGCCCTTGACGCTGCCTACGGTGAGATTTTCCCGAGACTTAGGATTTAAATTCAATAGAGCGCGCCAACGACGCCATAGACCCCACCGATGGCGAGATCACAAAAAAACACCTTTAACCGCAATTTTGACTAGTCAACCGTCACTATTCATCATCCCCTTCTTCCTAAAAACGCCATATTTGACCTAGGGCTTGAAAGATCTTAGATTGGGAGGCGATTTCAAGGCTTCTTGACACTGGATTTGATCATCTCTAGGCAAGAGCTTCACTCCAAACTAAAAATATTTGATTTTCACCATGAATTTCTTCTACATTGAGGAGATTCAAAAAATTTGAGAATGTGAAGAAAATTTGGGAAGAAAGTCATGGATCTCAGTGTTGAACTCTTAGAATTACTATTGGAAGCCATGATTTGCATATTTGTAGTAATTTTTGGAATTTTTCTATAATTTGATTAGATTGAAATGGCTCTACGTCAAAAGAAATGGGTTGAATTTGACGAGTCTCGCTTTGTCAATGCGATGGCTCAAAAAAAATTTACTTCAATATTTAAAGGAAAGAAGTGCTTACAAGATCGAGATTTTGAATGTCCGGGAGGAGAAATTAAACGAGTTATTGTCGAGTAGAGGTAGGAAAACTTTTTTTACACCACCAATAAAGCTGATGCAAATGTTGTGAAGGAGTTTTACGCCAATATAATCTATTCTGAAGATGGAATCATTCAAGTGCATGGATTTCCTGTTGAATTTACCGCCGCCTGCATCAACTTCTTTTACAAAGTCCCTGACTCTTATAGCTGTCAGTATAAATCCTTCAGTACGATGGAAGGCCCTCCTGAATGATGTGATCAACTTTCTCACTGATGGGAAAGGAACATGGAAGATAAAGTAGTGAGAACTGTTGACCTCAATTTTGGTTGAGGTTTAGAAAACTTCTTTAGTAAGCCTAGGTCTAGTCATAGGACTTTCCTATTGACTAGTCTTAGAAAATTAGAAGAGGTACCCCACCGTTAGAAATTCAAAACTCTTCTCTTTACTCAACTTGAAGTTTCACATATTGATCTTAACCTCTAGAATTTAGTAGGTAAGATTAT
>NW_018239538.1:0-1083 GCF_001263595.1 Phalaenopsis equestris | reverse complement strand
TTACTTGGCCTTAGGATTGACCCTGGGTGTTGATTTGAAGCTAAGGTACATTATACTCTTACTATATCTTCACAATACACTAATTAAGATCAATACATGAGAGCCCAAAATGGGGATTTCATTGATCCATGGTTCATTTAGAATGGATATCTATCCAATTCTATTTGAAATGCCTAACTTGTTTATTTGCCTCTAGGCACCTCCAAATTGCTTAATTGCCCTTGGGACCTAAATTTGGCCAAAATTCCTAAATATTGCCAAAATATCCAAAATTGATCAAAACACATTTCAAACGCCTTGAATATATCCAAACTTGCCAAAACTGACAAAAATTTCCAAAAATGACCAAATTACCAAAATACCCCTCCATGACCCAAAATTTGGCCATATGCATCTTTTTGGAACTATGACCAAACCCAAACCAATTGAGCATGATATGATCAAATGAGCCTTGACATGACTCACCTTAGACCCTAGGGTTGAGTCCCAAGCCAGCCATTAACCCATGGTTAACCTTGATATTTATCTCAAGGGTAAAAACTTTAATTTTAATCCTTGGAAGAGATAATGAAGAGGTTAAATCAAAGACACATGTCCATACCCTATGGTGCCAAATCTACCCCTCACGGCCATGGAGGGGTGTGGTAAAAAAAATTTCACTAAGGCTTACCAAACTCCTCAGAGAGCTTCCCTAGGAGACCCTTAGCACATTTCAATCCACTTCCCCCTCTCAAATCCACCATGGCAATCCAATTTTGGGTTTGAATTCCATCCCAAAACCAGGACAAATTCTAATCCCAACCTATACATTACCAAACCCCCAATAGATTGGCCCTACACCTTCACAACAGTGAAAGAAGCTAAAGCCCCATCAAATTCCCTTTCCATAGAGCCTCCACCATAGCTCTCAACCAACACCCAAAATCGGCTTTGATCAAAAACATACATAGGCTTTACACCAGAGCCAGAGGCTTCATCCCTAAGCTCTTTGGGACCTAAATAAGGTGTGAAGAATCTCTGGTTGAGGCTAAACCTCTCGGAGCAAAGGTATAACCTCATTCACTCTCCCGAGCCTTTACGAGC
>NW_018239537.1:0-356 GCF_001263595.1 Phalaenopsis equestris | reverse complement strand
AAGCTGAGAATCTGCAGTTGCGCCAAACAGGCCCTAAGTAATCATAAATATTTATAAAAACTTTTACTACTCTATCAATATGTTCATTTAAATTTTCTCTAATAAAGTTTTTTTTCAAGAGGTGTATTTTATATTAATTCTTCTAAGTCATTTCAAAATTTTTCTTTCGAACATATATTTAAACCTACTTGGGCACCATAAACACTTATAATATTAAGAATCTTAATATCAACAACAATCATTAGAATTATAATTTTATCTCTAATTCTATTAATTTTTAAACCTTATCATTTGAACTTTTATTTATAATTAGACCTACACCTAGTACAACTTCTACCTGAATACTAAAGATTAAA
>NW_018239536.1:0-1630 GCF_001263595.1 Phalaenopsis equestris | reverse complement strand
GTAAGCAATCCTTTTAAAAAGTTTACTAATACTTCCTAAACTTCAGTAAACTAAGGAATGTAGAGGAGTTGAAAATTTTAGAAAAAACCTAGTGAATTTAATTTTTTATAAGACTTTTTTCTCATTTTTTATTTTCTTTTATACTCTTTTTCTTGCTTTAGGTTGAATATTTCAATCTTTAACATAATTTTATGAGGATTGTTATATCTAGATAGTCATTGTAATAATTTTGAATTTCACTATCATTTCTTTAAATTAAACACTCCATATTCCTCTTCTTTATATTTTTTTTTTCAAAATTTTTTGAAGTGTTAAATGAAATTATAATTTTAAGGTGACACAATTCATGTGAAGTATATATCTAAATGTACCTAATTTAGCTAGTATGTAATACTTTTTAAAAATAAAAAGTCAAATTAGTTTTCTAAATGTTGAAATACAAAATTAACTCAATAGTAGTTTAGCATAATTTACATAGTGTTTAAAATGAGTAAAATATGTTTTTCCTTTATCAATATTGCGATAGTTTCAAATTTAACCTCACATTCCTTAAGTTAATTAATCGTAGCAATTCAAACTTAGTTTATTGATGACAAATAATTTTAAGCTTTAAAAGCTTATCTCCTCCCCCAAACTTAATTCTAAACATATTCAAGAATTTAAAACATGAATATAAATTGAGAGAAAATAGTCAAGAGATATTTCCTACCTCAAATGTCTATCACTAAGATCAACGGTTATAAACATGAATGAATATATATGAAATAATAAGTAAATCTAAACTAAACAGGATATTAATTGTAATTACACTAGAAAGTCGGAATATTATAACAAGCAAATAAAAATAGTTCCACTATATGAATACAAACTGGTTTAAATAAAAGTACATTAGTAGCAGCAGGAGTAAATAAAAAATAACATACAATACATCCACATAAAAGAAAAAATAAATACTACTCCTCTCATCATCATCATCCTCATCTTCCTTTCTTCTTCTTCTTCATCATCATCCTCTTCTTCCTCCTTAGAGTCCTCTGTTAGCTTGTTATGTTCATAGGAATGATAAGGAGCATATTGAGGGAAATCAATGGGATTGTCCCCTCCAATCCATTGATTCCTATTGTGCATTGCCAGCTGGGCGGTCTGAAAACTAGAAAACTGATCTTAATGGCCTTTCTACTGCCAATCCATGTGTGGCATATGGTCTGCTAGATCGTAAACCGTCTTCTAAATAATAGAAAATTCATCCTCAATCTTACCCAATCTTTCTAACATAAGAGCTATACTAATGGAAGGATGAGGCTAAGAATAAGTGGTAGAGGGCTTAGAAGAACTAGCTCAAGTACTGAATATAGCATGTTTATCATATAAACTCAAGTTGGTTTTGGAGATGGACTTCAGACGTTGAAGCTTCTCCTCCCAACTCCCAAGAGAAACATCTGAATTTTGACACAACAAGAAGATGGTAAAGAAGATGGTAGACACAACAAGAAGATGGTAGATGGATGCCCCAAACCAATAATGGTTCCCCCCTTATGATATTGTGAAAGAGGGACCCTATATATATAGATTTCCTAGTTTGGACGTGGAAACTCAAAGAGGCTCTATTTCTGGTAACCTAACTTAAATT
>NW_018239535.1:0-922 GCF_001263595.1 Phalaenopsis equestris | reverse complement strand
TTTTTTTCATTAAATACTTAATAACATAATGATCTATAAGCACAATACATTTAGTTCTAATAAAGTATGATCTAAATTTATCAAAACCATACACTATTGTTAATAAGTCTTTCTAAATTGTGGTATAATTAATTTGAGCTTCATTAACAGTTCTACTAGCATAGTTGATTACTTTGAAAATCTTATCAAGTTTTTTTCCTAAAACAGCTCCAATAGCATAACCACTTGCATCACACATTAGTTCAAAGGGGTCTTCCCGATATGGTGAAATAATAATTGGTTTAGTGACTAACTTTTCTTTTGATAATTCAAAATCTTTAGGGCACTTTTTATGAAAATTAAAAATTACATTTTTCTTCAAGTAAATGACATAAAGGCTTAGAAATTTTTGAAAAGTTTTTAATATGCCGCCTGAAAAATCCAACATGTCATAAGAAAACCCCAAATTTTCTTCACACTTGTTGGGTACAGTAAGTTAGCGATCACTTGAATTTTTGTAGGGTCTACTTTCACACCATTTTCTAAAATCTGATGTCCAAAAACAATTCCTCTTGCTACTACAAATTAGCATTTTTCCTAGTTAAGGACAAAATTTATTTCTTCACTATGCTTAAGAACTTTTGATAAATGTTCTGAACATGATTCAAATAAAGTTCCAAACACTGAAAAATCTTCCATAAAAAGTTCTACCAAAAGGCATTCTTCTAAAAGCAAATGTACCATAAGAACTGGTAAAAGTTGTTTTCTCTTGATCCTCAGGAGCTATTTGTATTTAGTGATAACTAGTATATCCATCTAGAAAATAAAAATATTTATGCCCAACTAGTCGATCCAGCATTTGATCTATAAAGGAAGTGGAAAATGATCTTTCATAGTGTCGAGGTTTTATTTTCTATAATCAATGCATATTTGCCATCCTGTG
>NW_018239534.1:0-504 GCF_001263595.1 Phalaenopsis equestris | reverse complement strand
AATAGAAAACTAGAACTCTTAAATTTGATGACTAGTTAATCTTGTAACTACAAAGTTAACTTAATTACTTGAATTTTTTTTAAAATCTCACTATGGTATTTATTTAAATAAAATTTATAGTATTTATGAATTAAAACTTTACTACAATAGATCATAACTTTTATATAATACTAAAATTACTTGAGGACAAGTAATAGTTAAGTTTGGGTGATTTTCACCAAGGAAAATATGTTGAGATTTTCATACCTATTTTACACTATTTTTGATGATATTGCACTTTAAAGAAAGACATTTTTGATTTTTTGTTGCAAGAATGACTAGGGCGCCGACGGCGAGCCCAACGACGCCCACGGTGAGATTTTCCCAAGACTCCAGATTAAATGATTTAGAAAGCCCGTCGACGGCGCCCTCCAGGCCTCTGATGGCGAGATCGACGGTTATGTCTAAAAGTGCATTAAATGTGGACGATTTTTGGAGGGTTGCTTAGGCAACTCTTGGGAAAAC
>NW_018239533.1:0-3183 GCF_001263595.1 Phalaenopsis equestris | reverse complement strand
AAAATGTTATGCACGTATAGTATGTTAGTCATAAGGAGATGTGCTTTGCTGCAATAGTTGGATTGCCTTCATTCCGATCAAATGACAACCAAAGCATGAAAATAACCTTTTTGTAATTCAAGATTAATGCTAAATGCATGAGCCCCTTTTCTCGATCCTTTTGTTAGACTGATTTTTGTATGTTGAGTTACCCCTCTAATATAAATTTAGCTTTTTATGAATATTTTTAATATGTTTTATAATTAATTGATTTCCTATTGTATTTTTTAAATTTTAGGGATGTTTTTAATGTGATTTATGACTCTTCAATCATATAATATATATTTAGCATATTTTGGATATTTTTTAATGTGATTGACAATGTTGGATAATTAACAAGTCTTTTTGCATGTTTCCTAATTATTATGGCTTGAAAAGAAAAAAAAAATGTAATATGGTTGTAAACAAGTATATTTTCATGCTTACCATACATAAAACTATAACATCGCCATCTTCATTGAATAGATTGGCCCTAAGCAATGATTTAGTTGCATTTTTGCAATTGGAAGGACCTCGGTTCAAATCATGGGACCAACCTTTTCATAAATTTAGGTTTAAAACAGTGTTTATCAACTCCTCACTAGACCCTGCATTGCTGGAGCTCATGCAATGAGTAAATCTATATTTTCATATTCGTGGTGCATAAATTCTAGCTAACTGTTGTAATATTATGAATGATTAATACTTTTCAAAGTTTGCAATACTCGTGTGTGTGTGTGTGTGTTTGTATCTCTCCTCTCTCTCTCTCTCTCTCTCTCTCTCTCTCGCTCTCTCTCTCTCTCTATATATATATATATATATATATATATCTATATGGGATTCTAAGGATAATAATGGTTTCCCCATCCTTTTGTCTGATAATGCCATAGCTGTGATTTGTTTACCGTTGCATATAACTTTATGATAGAATTTGTTTCTCTAACTGTTTATATATTGCTTCATTCTAGTTTTCAAAGCAAAAATTATAATTTATGAAGCTTTATCAGTCACATAACGACCGTACCATAGATTCTCAACTAGCCGATGATAATTTCTTGGATATTCAAAATTTCATTTTTATGATAGTGTTGTCATTGTGCAACCAAGTGCTCACACATATTTTTCTTTTGAACACATGTTTTGATTATATTGGAGTGGCTATAATGTTTATTCAAAAACATATTTTAAATCACCTTCATCTTCGGAAAGTTCTTTTTGAATTATAAGCTGAGGACCTAAGTTATATATTTATTTTTGGCTCTTTCATGCCTAACATTTCACGAGACTTCTGCACATGTTTACATGTTTACATGTTTAAATTGTTGGATTGGGTATATATACTGCCAGTTTAAATTTGAGTGGCGCTTTACAGCATGAATGCTTACATTGTCTTCAAAGAGGAGCAATCAGCCCATGCTGCTTTGTCTAATAATATGACAGAGGTATATAGCTTGCAGAAACATTTAAAATTGATTCGCTTGGATAGTGTTTGTTTGTACTGTTAGTATGCTGCTGTATTTAAGATATAATAAATATTTATACTTAGATTGGTGGAAATCATATCCGTGTTGATATGGCATGTCCACCTCGCAAGAAAATGAAAGGTGTTGCTCGGCTATATGATAGAAAGAGAACAGTTTTTGTGGGCAACATCCCTTTTGATGTGAAGGTTAGCTTTCTTTTGTCGAGGATATATTTGTCATTGAAAATCATGTTGTTTCTGTTTTCTTAAAATTTATCAGCCCTCTGTCTGATATATATTGCTGGCACTCCAGGATGAAGAGCTGTACCAATTATTCTGTGGCCTGAGCCGGTCAGAACCAAATGTTGAAGCTGTGCGTGTAATCAGAGATCCAAATACAAGCATTGGAAAGGGCATTGCTTATGTGCTGTTTAAAACCAGGGTGAGTTTTTTTTCCCAATAGAAAGAAATTTTTGCAAGGCTACAACTAATAGATTTAATATATATATATATGTATATATATCTATATATATGTATATATATATGTATATGTATATGTAAATGTATATGTAAATGTATATATATATATTGAGTACTTTCAGGTTGATTTTGTTTTGCAAGCATTTGTCTTCTACACAACTCACTTGTAAAGTAGTGGTTTTTTTTGTCATTTAGACTTTTAGTTTGGCAATTATTTCTTTTCTTTCTTCTAAACTAGTCAAGAAGGGCATCTATGATGAAGGATAAGGTAATTATTAGCTATCTTATTTGTAGAGCTAGAGTTTCATGCGTGTTTATGATCTTGATCCTGTGATAATAATCTGATTGGAGCCTTGTATATTTATGCATAGCTTCTTTGATCATTCTTCGCTGGTAATTATTCAGGGTTTGGTTTGCTAATTCAGATCAATGGTGAGATGCTCAAAGTTGTACATTCAAATTCACAGGTCGCAATTACTTAATTTAAACAACGACTTGTTTTGGCTTATATAAAATATTTATTACGGTTTGGCTTTCCTAATCCACGCGCTTCAAAAGATGCTCAAAATAAATGCTCACCTTCATATTTGCAGATCACAAACCCTTAATTTCAATATTTATTTGTTCCTGTAGATAAAAATTGAAAATACAAATAATTTGTTGTTAAGAATAATTTAATCGTCGTTTATTCAAAATATAAAATATATATTCACCTTTATAAAAATCAGACGTTTGACTGTAAACATTTTGCAATAAAAAACCAAAATTTACTTGGACAATTAAATTAATTACTAAAAATTAGAGAATATAACTAAAAATATTAAAATATCACCACATAGAAGAATAAAAATTCTTACAGCAGCTGGGAGAATTTCCTGCTAAACTCTTCAATCTCCAATTGCACCAAGAGAGCGCTAAGAGGAATTGCAGCCCAACTAGAAATTCTATCAATCAAAGTTCAAATCACTTTGAATTATTTTTTGCATATCTAATGGCCACTATATTCTTAATCACAAATGCTCCCATAATTTATGATTGAAAATAGAGTTGGTAACATATGATGAAGCTGAAAAAATCACTTGAATCGAATGATTAAAAAAAAAACAATTTGGCAAGGAAATTGTATAATTCTGTTAATCCCCCCTCCCACCCCCCACCCCACACACACACACAAAAAGAGATGCCTGAACCAAGGATCTCAAGAAGTCACTTGGACAATGTCT
>NW_018239532.1:0-780 GCF_001263595.1 Phalaenopsis equestris | reverse complement strand
CACCCCTTTCTCCCTTCCTCTGCCCTCCCTCTATCACTATTGTTTCTTTTATCTATCTCTCCTATTTCTTGCTCTACCTCTTGCTCGTTCTCTCTCTCCTTCTCTATCTTTTCACTTGCTTGCCCTCTCTCTCAGTTTATCTAGCTCTTTCTCTCTTCTCTCTCTCAAACTTTTCTTTTGCTCATATTATCTAGCTCTCTTTTCCTCTCTCTAGCTCTCTTTTCCCCTCTCCATCCCTCTCCTTTCTCTCTCTCTTTCTCTCACTGTCCTCTTTATTCTCACTCTCACTTATTTCTCTATAGCTTCTCTTTCTCTCTTTCTCACTCTCTCTCTCTCCCACGCCCCAACTCTCCCTCCCTCACTTCACTCTATCCTCCTTCTCTTTATTACTCTCTCTTTAACTCTCTCGTACCCTCCATCTCTTGCACTCTCTCCCTCTGTCTCTCTCCCTCCCTTCATACATTTTTCTTTATTTGTCTCCCTTAATTTCTCTCTACCTCTCTCTTTATCTCTTCTCTCTACCACCCTCTCACTCTCTGTTCCTTGCTATCACTCTCTATCTCTTGCCTATCTTGCTCTCTTTCTGTCTCTTTCTGGCCCGCTCTCTCTCTCACGCTCTTCTCTCTCCTCTCTCTCTCTCTCTCACTCTTAGCCCTCTTTCTCTATTTTTCTCCCTCTTCTACACTTTCTTTCTTTCTTTCTTTCTCTTGCCCTCTCCCTCACTCTCTCTTGTCCTCTCCCGCATGCTCCCTCCTTGTTTATTTACTAGATCATCATCTC
>NW_018239531.1:0-213 GCF_001263595.1 Phalaenopsis equestris | reverse complement strand
CCTCCCCTATTGTTGTTGATAATCCATTAGAAACAAAATGCTGGGGGGTTTTTCTGGCATTAATGGTGACTAATGTTTTCAATTTTCATAAATTAGAGGTGGAAATGGATTCTAAAATGTTCTATGATATTCTTTTGGGTAGCTCTCCTCCCCTCTGGGATATATTATACAATTTTAAACGTATTTTAATTTTTATGGCTGAAAAGCATCTTG
>NW_018239530.1:0-334 GCF_001263595.1 Phalaenopsis equestris | reverse complement strand
AATACTTTCACAACAAAATTCTTATACTTGTTACTAATTTTTCCTATACTTGTTACTAATTCATGATAAGGGAAAAGACATTTTATTTATATTATCTTCATTTTATAAATATCTAGTTAATTTAGTTAGTTGTTTACTTTACTTTCAAGTATAAAAAATTTCCAAAAATATTTGAACTTTCATTCCTATTATAACATCTATAGTTTGAGTAATAATATTTTTCAAAATATAATTTGTTATCTAAGTTCTTCTGATTTAGTTACATATTGTATTTCTCTTTGTGGGTTTGATATTTGTGGCTTAACCAAAAAGTCTTATATTACTTGATAATGAT
>NW_018239529.1:5812-7501 GCF_001263595.1 Phalaenopsis equestris | reverse complement strand
CAAACAACGCTCCTGAGACAACTATCTGTGACCCATAAAACTATTACTACTACCATGACTTTCAACTACGACTTATACAACAAGTTGGAGTCATGGTCACCTTATACAATATTCATGGATGACTATTATCTCCATCGCAATCGAATATGAGTCTCGCAACATACTATCATTGAAAACTATATTCATTACAGCAAGACTATGACTATAATCAATGAAACACTATTGTGCATTTACAATAATTATCTTCGTAACTCCATATTCCTTAATTCTGAAGAAGAGTGGACATGTGAACTTACCATTCATAGTAGATTGTTTCAACAGAGCTATGCCCTGCAATTTTTCCTAGTTTCCAAGGTTTTCCACTAAAAATCTAGTTGTCTCCTCTAGTTATTTCTATTTTATTATCTGAGTGTGTGTTGGAGTCTCGCACAATCTTAATATGTTAAATAATCACTCTACTGTGGCGAACCATCCGGCACACATCAATTTTCTTAAACATTGTTTTGGTAGATTTACATACATACCATTAAATTCCTGTCTATTTACATATTTAACATCTAAATTTCAATTTTTACATACATAACAAGTTACATATGTATGAAAATATGCTTTACATTTTTAAGAAGCTAAAATTAGTGGTTTTTTTATGTGATATAAAAAAATTTGGTAGTATAATGCAAAAAAGCAAAGCTTTGGTGCTAGATATATAAATCAATAGGAATCGGGAGGTTTGTATGTAAATTCCCCATTTTTTTCATTTTCTAGGAAGAAAAAGAAAAAAAGACCAAATACACGAACAACGCAGAAAATCTCCATCTTTTGTTGCTTAGCTGCAATTTTTATTATAAAATCGTGGAGAATTGCACCTCTAATTACTCTAATGAAAACATAATCAACATAGCATCCCATCCTTTAAAAAAATAGTTGCTAATATTAGGGATCGGCCCTAAACCTCAAGAGGAGATTCCTCGCTCCCCGCTGCCTGCTATAAATTCTAGCATGATTTGATTCTGAAAATCAAACTATAAATTGCTGCATAAAAACACAAAGAATATGTTTCCTCCTTCTAAGAAAATAGAAATAAAAATTAGTCAAAATGAAACAAAAAATTCAGAAAGCCGAAACAATCTCTAAATATTAGATTCAATTTTTTTATAACTTAATTGTGAAGATTTACAAATTTAATTACTCCGAAGTCAAAACACTACAGAATCTGTAGAACAATTAATTACCTCGCAGCAAAAATAAATAAATAAACAATCGAAAAAAAGCAGGTGAGAAGAAAAAAAACAAAAGAAGAAAACCTAATTTCTCATCAACGGCAAGAGCCTTCGATCGCGGAGGTCTCTGCGAGCAATTCTTGCCGCATACGTGGTGGGGATTTGAGGCGTAGCTGCAACGCGTGGCCATCGTCATCTGCTCTTCTGCAAGGAAGAAGAAGAAGAAAAAGAAGACGGGAGAATTTCTGTTCAAAGTTTGAGGATTTATACAGAGAGATTACAGAGAAAAACGCGAGGGAAAGCGAACACGCGGAGCAGAAACGAAGAGACAAAATTGATGCTGAAGGAAGAAGTAATTTTGACTTTTGCGTCTTATTAACAGGTTTTTAGAAATGTAAACAGCTGAATACTCCATTGGAAAAAATATAAAAATCAGCCAATTTTGAACACTAATATATATATATATATA
>NW_018239529.1:0-5782 GCF_001263595.1 Phalaenopsis equestris | reverse complement strand
ATATATATAAAGCTTGGCAGGAGGTTATGATACGAGCCCCCAACCAATCTTATGAGCTAAACTATTCGATCCCGCACTGCAACACAAATGCACTTAGGCCGCTCGAACCTGTGACCCAAGGGGACTCACAACTGATAATGCAGTTGTCAACCAAAGAGTCACGGCAAGCGGCGCGCGCACACACACACACGAAAAATGTTTCCATACAGAGTCCGGACACAGCTCTGCGTCTGGACTCCAATAAAATCTTGTCACGTGTATCTGATTGAGCCCACCTTAAAAAAATGAAATTATGCCAATAACATCGCAGCGTTATTTGTGTGGTCCTCTGAACGGTATTATTGGCGTTGTTCATGGGTGTTATTGCAGTGTCATTGTGACGTTATTAGAGTTGTTTTGCATGGGTTATTGCGGAGTTATCACAGTGTTATTTGTGTGGTCCTCCGGGCGATGTTATTGGCGCCGATCACCGGTGTTATTGCAGTCGTATTCAAATTATTTTTCGAGGTTATTGAAGTGAAACCGTAATACCTGTGGTATTTTGGTATTATTGGAGTTGTTTTGTAATAACACTATTATAAGCATCTTTTCGCCATTTTTTAGGTGGGTAAGATTTTATTTGAGTATTGACACAGAGTTGTGCTCGAACTCTGTACGGAAATTTTTTTTCCACAAACACATATGTATGAAAAAATTTAATACAAATACAAATATTGGAAAAAAACAAATATTGGTAGGAAATCAAATACAAATACTGGTAAAAATAATTTGCATAATTAATTGTTATTTACAAGTTCAAATAACAATAAAATATAAATTTTTATTTTAAATGTTAATTTAAGGCACTGATATATTGAAAATATAAATTATTGAAATTAAAAAATAAATTTAAATATTTTGTCAGAGCACTTTATAACTATATTTTTAAAAAAATGCATTAAATAAGCTTTATACAAATTAGCTTGATGTGAACCCAACCCACATATTGTTTGCTTTTGTAATATTCAAATAAAGAAGAATTCATTTTCTATTTAAAGCCAAGTCTTTATTTGAATGTATAATTAAATATAATAATTTTTTTATAGGTGTTTATTATACAATATGACCAATACTTTTAATGTATCAAACATTAGTTGTACGAATAAATCTACTATATTTAACAGACCAAAATGCAAAAGAATAAATAATATTGTAATTATAAAAATTAATTTAATATACAAGAACATGTACACAAATTTATTAGAGCAAAACTAAAGATGTAATATGCTATTTTATTATGAAGAAAAAGAAAAATTGGACTTAATAGAAATAATAAGAATAACACCCCTATATATTTATATTTTTAATAAATACTAGTTATTTATCTCAACATGAGGGTACAAAGATAAAAATTTATTTGAGGTTAACTTAACAATAGTAATGATACTTATTTAATTATAAGTATACAATTAAATGTGTTAACACTAATGATTAATTGAAAGAGATGTAATCCACCTAATCTAAGTTATGTCATAATCCATCTGACTTAATTATTATTATTGAGCAATAAATTTATAGAGTATGCAATGATGCGGTATTTATGTAAATACATAAGAGTTGGGTGACGATGTAAATGTCATGTAAATTAGAAATGCGCCTGCACGAATCCCAATTAGATCGAGCAGTCCAGAAGAAAGGAAGTACAACAAAGATGGTCCACAAGAAAGGAAGTACAACAAAGAGGGTCCACAGGAAAGGCAGTACAACGAGGAGGGTCAACTAACGAAAAATCAAATGACTCACTTATTTGATCAGATGGATCGCCATGAACGGGGGTGGAGGCCAGCCCGGTGTAGACCATCCGAATCAAATACTAAAGCTAACTGAGTTGAGCAGAGACATTGACCTATCTATTAGTTCAATCCGACAAGAAGCCTATCAAACTCAGTCGATAGAGCCATAAAATCAGGACTCGACATCATATTTGCTTATTAATTATTAATATTTTAAAATTTGAAATGATAGACACAATAATCAGTTTTGCTCTGGCCCACCCCTTCTCCAACGGCTCCTGAGAAAAAAACATAAGGGAATCGAACTCACATCGCACACAATTCCAAATTGTGGATATAACCGTTAGTTTCCTACATTAATCGCCACAAAGCAATCAAACTCTGAAAACTCCGAGCTTCTCAGCTCTGCATTCCCATGGCTTCTTCCTATTCCCCCCACCTCCCTTCTCCCAACGATTCCGACATCGACCTCATCATCTCCGAAGCCACAGATCTCTGCATTCTCGAACAGATCGCCGCCCTCAACACCGCCCATCTCTCCGACTTCACCCTTTCCACCGACCTCGAATCCCGCTTCAGAAAGCTCAAAACTTTCCCCGGATCCAATCTCCCCTCAAAGCTTCCTTCCCATTCTTCCCTTCAGGAGAAGGAGAACATGCCCTCTTCTTCAATCCAACCCGAGAACTTGAACGAATCAGATGAATCCAAACCAGAGGTTATCTCAATCGCAAGTCCGAAACCAGAGAGATTAAAGGATTTGAAGGAGTTACGAACATCAACTTCGGTGGAGAGAAGGTCTCCTTCGCCTACGCGTGTGATGTGCTGCTTTGGGTGCTCGCCGAAGAAGATGGTGCAGAGGAGAAAGGGGAAACAGTATGAAGAGATATTCCTGGAGTTTGGAGTCTCCTCCATGAAAGAACACAGGAAGAAGTTGGAGAAGGTGTTGAAGGAGCAGGAGAGGATGAGCAGAGAGGTGGAAAAGATGGTGGAGGTCATGGAGGAGGCTGCTGCGAGGATGAATGAGGAAACCATGGATGAGCTCATGAGAGGAGATGGAGTTGAAGAGTTTAAGTAGACGGCAATGGTATTTTGGCATCTCATTGTTCTTCTCTACATGCTGTAGGTTGAGTGTTATTTTTTCTTTATTTTTTCTGTGCATGCAACATGTCTGTCGAAATGTTTCTTTGGGTTCTCTATTCAGCATATAGTATTGAGATTTTTACAAATGCACATGGCAAGTCATTTTGTTAAAGTGAGAGTAAGAATCAAATTGAGTATATAGATCTGTAAATGTACTACATAGTGCTTAAACAATGAACTTTGCCAGTATCATTTAAATTCTTTTTAGGCCTTGTTTGGGTGGGATTAGCTTAAAGAGAGTAAGTGAAATGAAAAAGGAAATGAAAATGATAAACATATTTGAATTAAAACTAGGTGTTGGGTTAATGAGATATTAAAGAGGAGACATTAATTTTTTGCTTATTTGAGAGGACTTATGAGCCATAATAATGATTTTATATATGTATATATTTTTAATACAATAACAACAATAATAAGTTTTTATCCAACTGAGTGGGTCGGCTACATGAATCTTTTTTCTCCATTGTGTCATATTGAGCGTCATATTTTCATTTAATTCTAATAATTTAAGATCATTTTTTATATAACATGACCTGGTCTCCTGCCTCTATCTTTTAGGCCTACCGCTACCTTTCTTAACATCTACTCTCCAAAACGGATGATCAGATGGTCAATGTTTAATGTGACCAAACCGTCTAGGATGACTATCTGGAGCTACACTAACCCTTTCACGGATATATTTGTTTTAATCTTTCGTTAAAATTGACAACATAAGTCGAACCCAAAACATCTACTCTCCTAACCGGATCATCAGGCGGTCGATGTTTAATGTGACCAAACCATTTAAGATGACCTCTCTAATCTGTCACTGGAGATGCACCAACCCTTTCACAGATATATTAGTTTCATTCTTTAGTTAAAATTGATAGGTTTCATTGACATACTAAGCTACACACACACACACACGTTTGTGTGGTGTGTCCGTGAAGAATAGGAGATGATTTGATCTGACTTGTGTTTATATTTATGTTTACAAAGATGATGAAAATATCCTATTTTGAAACCATGATGTAAAACATTTTTTTATATAGTAGGTGCTAGAAGTTCATGGTTTTGTATTTATTAGTGATTGAGTGTAAGGAATTATATTATGTGATAAAAGTCCTCATCTCTTTAGTGTTGCTATTATGATATATCATGAATGTTAGTAGCTCCATGTCTTTAACTGATGGTTATGATTAGATTGATCAAGTTCTTCCTAAGGTAAATGTTGAATCAAGGGGGGAACTTATTACAAATAAATGTGAATTTGATGTATAATTAAAGTTTAGTTCATGGTTCAAAGATCATGCAGGTTAAAAACGAGAGAGTTATAGGACTAACTTTTTTGAGGTTATAGTACAAGCTTATATAAGGCTATACATAGCCAAGAGATTAAAGCAATATAACATAATATAATAAATATATTCTCAATAATAAAAAAAATATTATAATAAGAAATGAAAAGAATCTTATTATAAATAATTTAGGTCATATAGTAATTTAGATATGATGAAACCAACGAACTTAAGAAAAGCAATATAAAATAATATAATAAAAATATCCTCAATAATAAAAAATATATTATAATAAGAAATAATATAGATTCTTATTATAAATAATTTAGGTTATATAGTAATTTAGATATAATGATATCTATAATGCCTCCACATGGTTGGATAGGCTCTTGTTGCATGATAATTGATATCAAAAACTTTCATTTGAGGGTTCACATATATATAATTGGCTCAAGTTCACCTCCTAACAATTGATATCAAAGCCAATGATTCAACCAGCAACAAAAGGCTTATATAATTTAGGAAAACTCACATGCATACCACCCAATTCTTATGTATTTACATATCCAACATCCGAACTTTAATTTTTACATATATGCCACCTTACATCTGCATAAAAAAGTGTATTCCAATGTTTAAAAAGTTGAAATGATGGTAATTTTGATGTGATATGAAAGATTTGGGCGGTATAAATGTAAAAGCTAAAGTTTAGGTGTTAGAATAATTGGAACTTCAATTTTTTCAAAACTGCTCTGCCATTAACATACCAGTTTAGATTAATTGGAATACAAATGTAAAGAAAATGCAGAAAATTATATAAATTTGCATGAACAAATAACTGGCAATAAGTGTAAAGCTGCAAAATACAATAATGGAAACGCTTTTACGTTGAATCGATATATCACAAATTTCATGAAGTCATGGTAAATTAATAATAACATCATTTTGAAAAAAACTAAGTCACTTTACATTTCAGTACATTCTAAACGAGCTAATGCGCTCATCTTACAACCCAAACCATCGACAAATAGTGCAGTGGTTCTTAAGTAAAGACGAAACTCAAATCGAATGGTAATAAAATTTTTTAAACTTATCTTGTTCCGAAAAATAGCTCTTTTATGGATTGAAATGGTGAACTGTATCCATGAGCTATTCTATCTTGCTGTGCAGCCATTCCTGATTGAATTTACATAGAAGAATAAGATTGCAATATGTAGATAAGTAAATAATTCCATGCAAAGGAAAAATAATTTGCAAAGCTCATTTTTTGATTATTTGTTCATAAAAATAGAAAAAGATGGGCGGATTTGGAAAAAAGGATTTCAATAGCAAAAACTGATATTAGTAAGAGAAAGTAGAAAACCTAGACAGGTGAGCAGGATCACTGTTGAAGCCCAGAAAAATTCGCTGCTAATGCTCTTCAAACTGTAATGAAAATAGAAGCCTGATCACTATCAAATATATAAGGAAGATTTACATATATACCACTCAATTCTTATTCATTTACATCTATAACACCTAAAATTCAATTTTACATATATGACACATTACTAAGGAAGAAAAGGTATATTTCACTTTTTAAAAGTTAAAATA
>NW_018239528.1:0-633 GCF_001263595.1 Phalaenopsis equestris | reverse complement strand
ACATTGCATATATAAATATGGATCATCCCAAAAATGTGATTTTGCATCATGAACGAATTTCCTTTCCTTCTGTTTTGTTAATCCATATGGTAAAATACCACTAATAATATAATTTACAACATCAGCATACCAAGTTATTTCCCATCCTTTTACATCATAAAGTCGTTCATCAGGAAAAGTTTCATTAATCTCTTTTTCCATATCAAGTATTTATTCTTGTTCTAGTCTCGATAGATGATCAGCAATTTGATTATCAATTCCTTTCTTATCAACTACTACAAAATCAAACACTTGCATCAGAAGAACTCATCTAATTAATCCCTTTGGCATTAAATATTTAATAGCTGAATGATCAGTATGCACAACACATTTAACTTCAATCAGAAATGATCTGAACTTATCAAAAGCGTAAATAAAAGTTAATAACTCTTTTTTCAGTGGTGGTGTAATTAATTTGACCATCATTAAGAGTTTTACCAGTATAGTATATAACTTTAAAAACCTTTTCGTATATCTGCCCTAAAACAGTTCCAATAGCATAACCACTAGCATCTCACATTAATTCAAAAGGTTTCTCCCAATCCGTTGAAATAATTAAAGGAGCAGTGATCAATTTTCCTTTAAAGTTTCAAA
>NW_018239527.1:0-209 GCF_001263595.1 Phalaenopsis equestris | reverse complement strand
GGAGATCATGAGGAACAACTTTCATGAAGGGTAAAGGTTTGGGTCCATTTTAAGCACATTGGGCTAAGTTTGGGTCAAACTTGGGCTAGCCATGGGCTAAGCTCAAATTATTATTGTGGTTGGTGAATAACATAATGATGAACAACTTTCATGAAGGATGAGAGTTATTGTGAGGTTGATTTGATGGTCAATTCGAATGGATTTTGATG
>NW_018239526.1:0-1073 GCF_001263595.1 Phalaenopsis equestris | reverse complement strand
ACTACCCAAAAATGCCAAATTTCCCAAAATACCCCGAAAATTGCCAAAATTACAAAAACACTCTTGGCACCCCAAACTTTCCCAAAACCTCCAAAATCACTCCAAATGTTTCTAAAACCCATTTGGACCCCTCAATTAATCCCAATTTGACAAATTTGACCATTCTTGACCAAAACCCCCAAATTGCCTTTAAAGTCCCAATTCCCCCCAAATTTACCTCAAATGTCCATCAATTTGGTCTCAATTTCCCCCAATTTCAATCCTAAACTCAAATTCACCTTCCAAATTACCAATTTAAACAAAATCTAAGCTCAATTGGCTCATGCTTTGAGCCCAATTTTGATCTAGGTCAAACCCCCAATTTTGGCTACATGACCTAATCCCACCAAATGGAACCCCATGACCTACTTCATTGGCCTCAATTTGAATCCTAAACTGTTCATAACAAGCATACACATCAAACTTGACCTTCAATTGTCCTTGGTTAGGCCTCAATTTCATTTAATTTTCACCCAAGTCCAAAACCCCAAATTTGTCCCAAATTGGCCATATCTCCTAATTTCACAAAATTGAGTACCCTAACCCCAAAATTGGCACCCAATTTATGATGAAAACTCTTCATGACATTCTTATTGACCATTTTTCAATAATAAATTTGTACTTATCCCAACACTAGCCCAATCTAGACCTAAGTCTAGCCCAACATGCCCAAAGTGACAAAAATTCCAAAATTCTTCAAATTGAACCCCCAATGGAACCCAAAAATCTTTATTACAATCATCTACACAATGTTAATTAATAATTTAGGCTAATATACATGGCTAGCCTAACCTAAACCAAACATCTATCCATTTTGACCCACATGAACCCATGTACCAAAATTGGCCTACCCACCTTAAAGCCACCAAATTTTTGACTCCACAGCCATTAAGCTCCTCCTAAGGACTGGGCTAAACCACCCTAAATCCACCAAAGCATGTTGTGGGCCAATGGATCCCCAAATTAAGGGATTCATTCGCTTTCTTAGGCCTTAACCATAAAATCTCTTCCATCATTGATTGTCATAGAGAGTT
>NW_018239525.1:18714-20473 GCF_001263595.1 Phalaenopsis equestris | reverse complement strand
ATCCTCCACACTCCTATCAGATTCTCCTACTCCAGTATTCTCAATTATGGATGGCAAGGCTGAGTCCATCACTCTCTATCCAAGTACTAATGTCAACTATGCCACGTGTCAGTCTCAAATCTCTGGTCAGTCCCCTTCTATTGAAAGATCACATTTGAAATATTGTTGACCTCATTTTTTATGAAGTTGAGGTCTGACTTGTTCTCCTAGAGCCTAGAATCTAGCCTTAGGATTTTCCTATTAACTGTCTTAGAAGACTAGTGATGGAATCCACCTTATTTAGCAGTTCAAACCAGCTCTTAGTTTTTTTGGGAGACCTCAAATAGATGGCATTAAGCCATCCCCATTTTATTGAGTGGCTTGGGCTACAAGTTATCACCATTTGGTTGAGTGGCTAGGAGCACAAGCTATCACAATTGGGTTGAGTGGCTAGTACCACCGTCTGGAGGCCCGGAGAGAGCTCTCATAGGATTTAAAAGCCTTAGGAAGTCCCTTCACGGCTTGGTCGTGCACACATACATTACAAACACCACAATTCATACATTCACTCCACATAAACACCGCGATTTGGACATTTGCACGCATAAACACCGAAATTCACATAATCTAAACCTGTAAATACTTCACCATTAATCAAAACTTAAATCAATTTTTGGAACGATCGATTACGAACCCAAAATTCGAAGAAAACAAAAATTGGCACATTTTTTACTAATCGTCGAAGAAGTTGTCTGAACGACCCAGATGATAAAACGGACCGCGCTGACATGTCCGGAACGTTTAATTTACCTAAGAAGGACACCGATTTTGCTAGGACGTCGTGCATGAGCAAATCACACAAAAATTGATGTGTTTAAGTGAAATAAAAAAAAAGAAAAAAAAAACCTACTTAAATTAAAACTCACGAACACTACCCAAGACCATTTCTTTTCTCTCCCGCGAGTTGTTTGTTCGAACCCAACCGAGCCCTAATCCTTTCAGCTGAGCTCCCTCCCTTTGACCGAATCATCGCATGCCTTACTTCTTCTCGGGTTCGACCGCACCTCCTCTTCTTTGCGAAGCCTCGACCTGAGGTCCCCACTGCTCCTCGCCACTCTTCTTGCATCCCCTGTGCGCCACTTCCTCTGCATGTCTTCTGCACATCTTTATCGCCACTTCCCCGTCCCGTCGGTCTCGGCACACCCCAGATAGGTAGAAGTAAATCTCCTCCTCCCTCTTCGGCTATAAAAAGTCGTGGATGGGGGAGGTTTAGGGTTGTTGTCAAAATTTCAGTGGTTGTCGGTATTCTGTTGGGTCATCATTATTTGCGTCTCTGAGCTTTGTAGAATTCTGGTGAAGGTGAGGTAAGGCTCTTCCTTATTTGGTTAAGTTATGGAGCACGTTTGTCATGCTTGAGTTCCTTATCCTTTATAGTAATATAACTTACATGGAGAGTGCACATATATAGCTTCTGCTATATATGAATCATCAAACAAGACTATAAATTGGATGATTTCGGGTTTTAAAAGCCATGATGACAAAGACATCCGGTGATAGAGCGGAGTAAAATTGCATCCTACGACATCGGGACCTGACATAGGAATCTGTTGAGAATATAAGATGACAATATTACTCACCGACACTAGACTAGCGAGGAACCTTGCTTTCTTAGGCTGCTGGAGATTCTAGTCAAACAGTGTGATTGACCTGTGAATGATATTTTTAAAGCATATAAAAGTAAATTAAAACAAAAATGCATTTCTTACGGAAATAATACTTT
>NW_018239525.1:0-5358 GCF_001263595.1 Phalaenopsis equestris | reverse complement strand
GCCAAATCTGGGGCATCATGCGCCAGTTCTCTAATTTTGGCGCATCATGCGCCGGTTTGGCGCATCATGCGCTAACCTGCAGCAACTCCACTGTTTTGCTCTGTTCAGCTCCGTTTCAGCTCTATTTCGCCTCGTTTTAGTTGTGTTTCGCTCCTAACAGATATACCTACAAAATATGCATGAAAACAAGCTTTCTTGAAAGTGTAATTTCATTCAAAAACATGTGAGAAATATAAAGTAGATTAAGCGTAGAAAGACATATCGAAATGTGTCAGGTCATAATTTTCTTTTTTGCTCGTTTTTACTCCAAATTGCACCATTTTTGCTTCATTTTCTCCAAAATTCAATTTCTTATACCTGAAACCAAAAATATGCAAAATACTTTCCTTTAAAGTGTAATATCATTAAAAATCATTAAAATTGAGCATAAAATATATATAAAAAAGTAGATAATTTTTAGGCGTATTAGTTATTTGAGAGAAATAATATATAATGATCACACAAATGGATAAAGAAGAGGAAAACATTAACAAACTAAATACTTTGCTCTGATGATCATCAATTAAGTGGGCACCAAATTATCAAATTGTGTCATAGAATCTAACAGTATAGCCCCCATTATGCTTTGTTCTATCTCAATCTTGCTAGAACTCTAGTCATTTACTACATCTTAATCTTTAGGATTCATGATTTCATAATCTTGGCACCATACATATGCATGCAATAACATTATATATTGTACATAGAATAAAGGTAAAAAAAAAAGTAATGTGAACATATCCAAATTTTTACCACTTATCTACAAATCATTCATTTGGCTCTGATAATAAATCAATTCCTCCAAATATATATAATTTTTATACCATGTAAGTAACTATCACAACCTGGCCTAATGTAAATCAAATCATCATATCGAGGTAGATTGCATCATGTCGAGGTCACAATAGTTCATTAATTACCCAAAATCTGTTTGAAATAATTTTTTTTATTATTTTCAATATTCACGAACACAATCATTTTTATATCATCAAAAAAATATGAAATAAAACTACTAATATATTTCATTCACATCATTAAACTATGCAACAAAATGACTATGCAAAATTATCATGGTATAATTATTTCCTCAATAAAATATGCACATTACCATGACTAAAAAAAGATTTAAAGGAGCAGCATACATATGATCATAATCTTAAAATTAATTAATAGTCTCTAATCAACTTGATTTTTATCATTTTATAAACTAATACATGTGAATAAAACATGAGTGAGCAACCATAAATCAACATGCTACTCAACATCTATTTTAGTTTTTAATACATAAGAGACAAAAGAATAGATAATTATCAAAATAATATTATATAAAAAATAAAATTTACTTCAAGTGAACTAAGAGAATATGAAAATATCTCAAGAACTTATATGTTATGGATCTGGAGTTCAATGGTGGGGCGCCACGTGTACGCCTCGCCGTTTTTAAAACTGTCAAATACTAGTGTATTGCGATGGGGCCCACTTGACTTTCAGATATAATATTTCCTCTATGCTATGTTTGTTAGACATAGTATTGCTTCAAGGACTAGCGTAAATAGTATGCATATGTCAAAGTATAATATAAATATTATTTTAACATTACGTTAGAAATAAACTAATATTATATGACATAATAATTTGTTATTTTATTAAGAATATTTTATAGCATTTCATTTGCATCTTATATCTCTACTTTTATATATACCTCTACTTGTTCATATTTTCACTCATCGCTTATATCACAAATGAACACAAATTTCATTTGTACATTCGTATGTTTATATTTATCTAGGTATATCAAACAAACAAATGCATAATTTTATAGGTGCGCAATGCCTTATAACTTCATATAAATACACATTCAATCCAACCATTCAACCATTTGCACTTCCCCTTTTTTTGTCCATTTTTTGTATAAATATTTTTGAAACATAGGTATTAAATTATCATCAATTTCAACATATATAAATAACATCAAATTTGCAATAGAAAGTATAAATATTGCTATCTATAGCTAAAATTACAATTTGCAAGATAAATTAATATACACATAATAATAATCATAATTAAAAAAATATTTATATATAATGTTTAAATTAAAAATCTATAATGCTCATAAAACTAAACCTAAAATAAAATTAAAAGTGCTACATAAAATGATCAAAATTAATTATAAATTGAACATAAAACACAACCATAAAAATGTATTAAATACAATAAGTTTAATTTAAATAGGTTAAAACTTTATCCAAATCAAAATTATAAAAAAAAATCACAAATAAACTAGACAAAATTAATTCTAGAAAGTTATGAATAATTATCAATCCCAGAAACCAAGTCATTACAAATACACCCATATATTGTAAGAGCAGTTGTTACAATTACTCCAAAATGAAAAATTCATAATTAACGGCTACTTTATTAATTACTTGATAATCAACATACATCATCTATGATCTATCTGTTTTAAAGGGTTGATAATGTTGAAATTATAAAAGGACTAAGATTCATGTGAGAAGAAATGAGTTGATCAAATAGGTTGAGGCAGCAGATGAACCGGATCTAACAATTTTATCCTGTGAGAAGAACTGGAAGATTTTAATGCTTTTCATCTTTAAACAGAAGCAATTTTTTCTATTGATAAAGAGTAATAAAGGAAACTTTTTATTTAAGGATTTACTAACTTAATATCATTTTTTTTTAATTTATTGACGAATTTGCAATTATTGTCAGTACAATCAATCTTGACAATCAAGCCATTAAAAATGTTCAAATATTCAACTAAATGGGCAATATATTGCTTTAATCATGGTCCCTAAGTATTTGATTTTGACATCTCTTTCATCTCAAATGAGATAAAAGTAGTCCCTCTTAACCTTCATTCATTAAGTTATTGCTCCAACAAATGTTGGCAAGTAGATTCAATTTGATTTTGACAAAGGCAACTCTCTCATAATCATTCAATCAAAAAGCTCATCTGATAATATGTTAGGGGTCATGAGTGCCTTTATCTGTAGGAGCTCAACTTTAACTCTCATTAAAGGGTTATTTAAGTCATCAATATTCCTATAATAAAAGTCTCAACTATCTTGATTCCTCGAGTTTGATTTATCTTCTATAAGGTTGGTTTTTTGCTTAAGTCTAAATAAGATTCATCATCTTCTAAATGTGTATTATAATTTTATTGGATCTCCAAACTATTGATGTAACACAAATCTATTATAAAAGCTATTGAATAACCCAAGCTTTTGAAGGTATAAAAAAATTTCAAGGGTTGTCCAAATGTGATATGGTATGATTAAAGTTATGAATTTAAGTGTGTTGTGGAGTTTATGGAGATATATAGAGAGTTGCAGGATTGTAGAGGTTCAAACAGTCCAAATTTGACTGTTATGACTAAGTTAAAAAAAATCACTAAGGAATGTATTTTAAGTGCGATAAATAGCTAAAAAAAACAATGAAATGTTAACTTTGGATATGTACTTGTAATCTGTAATAGAAAATTGAGTTATACATGTATGAATATTACAGGGGCACATTCAATACATGGCCATGTTGGGAATCACATACTCGCCTTTCAGTGCAGCCCCATATATAGTTATTACAATCATTATGACCTCTATGGATCCAATGAAACAAACTCAATTAAGCATTCAATACAGAGAGGAACAGCTTGCCCCACATATACAGATTATAATCAATATTACCTCATTGATCCAATGAAAATGACACCAACCCAACATTTTGATTCCTTCAATTCAATGTTCTTGATTTCTGCACCATCAGTGTAATGTTTAGCTGATGTTATGCTAAAAAGTTTAAAATCATTGCTTTGTGAAGAAAAAGATGAAAAGATAAATGGGATAATTACATACCCGAAACATTTATTTACAAAGTAACTAGCCATGTGATTTTTTTACGCGTGCCACAATCAAACTATGGTGAATTTGATAAAAATGAAAAATATGGGTTGGGGCTTTACAATGAATTATGATATATGAGTGAGAATTGGAAAAATGAGTTAAAGAATGTGGTTGATTTGTAAATAGCAAGTTTCAGGTAATCTGTATGTAATTGCCTACATGTGTGCGCGCGGGCGTGAGTGTGTGTGTGTGAGAGAGAGAGAGAGAGAACATTTGAGGACATCTGCCTCTGCCATTTCTTATCCTTTGTTTCTCTTTTTATCTTTGCACAAAAATAAATTAGTGGAACACTTACCGAATTTTTTTCCCCTACTACAACAAGCCTTCTCCTTTTGTACTACCAGTCGATCCTCTCCGACCCATTGTTGTATTCTTCAGTATCTAAAAAGCAGCAAACACAAGTCAGGGAAGTCTTTTTCCAAGCAAATAAATAAGTACAGATTCATTACCCAAACTGAATCCAGCTACAATATAGTTTTCTATGCAATTGAACAAATGAAATAATACAATTATATTGTAGAGGAGACTTATTTTTTACAAACAATTAAATAGTCGGACAACCTTTGCATAAGAGATTGAAATAAATTTGTAAAGTTAAGCCGAGCTCGAGCCACCCTCGGCTTGAGTTTGAGCTAAATCAATTTTACTGAGTTCGAGCTCAAGCTCGACCTTAAGTTTACAAGTTAGAGCCGGCACACGAGCCGGCTTGTTTATTATAAGAGAGAAAATAATATTAATTTAAGCCGTGCTATAATAAAATGACAAATATAAAGAACAATTAGAAGAAAAATAATAAGAAGTTAGTTAATATAAATACAAAATATTATTTTTAAAAATATTTTTATATGTACAACCTAATTCAATTTTAATAACATGTAAATTTTTAAATTTAATATATTTTAAGTATATTTTTTTAAATGAACCGGCTCACGAGATGCGATCCGACTTATGAGCTGACGAGTCGAGTCGGGGCTAGCTTGAGCTTGGCTTGTTGGCTCATCGAGCTCGGTTCACGAGCCGCTTATCAAGCTCACTTAAATCCCTTGATTGAAATGAGGTAGAAAAATATCCAATTGATTGTCAGGACTCAAAAATTAATGACAGGATTTCTGTTGTTCAGTTAGAAACCATTAATTTCAAAAATAAAATAACTGCGGATAAACATGTTGCTTTTTTACTTGGTGCATACTTGTCTGAGCATCTGATTTTCATTCTGCAGCGTGGAGAGCCTTTCCTCTAGCTCAGAGTTCTTGGTCACCAAATCCTTCACCTTTAATTCCAACTCGCTCATATATGCCTTCTTTCTTTCCCTTGCTTGTTGTGCGGAAACCCTGTTTCTCAGCAGCCTGCATCTCATAATATTCTTTGGTCAGTAAGATGAAAACTTGGAAGTACAAGA
>NW_018239524.1:0-1071 GCF_001263595.1 Phalaenopsis equestris | reverse complement strand
AAATGAGACTTTAACTTTTTATTTATATATATATTGGGACACTACGCAAGTATAAGTATGGTTATTAAGTAATATAGAACTTTTTGATTAAGACCTGAATATCGAACCCACGGGAAAGATATGCAATATGCACTTTTTGGAAAACTTTCTACTTTTAAAAAGATAATTATTTAAGCTAAAGTCATTTTCACACTAAAGAAAGTTTAAATATTTTTGGTAATTTTAATGTTTTGACAAAAACAATAAAAACTTAAAAAGATAATTTGAGTTTTTGTAGAAGAAAAGCATTAAATTCAAAAATATCTTTCTCCTTATCATGAATCAGTAATAAGTATAAGAATTCTGTTGTGGAAGTATGCTTATTGTGTTGTGCCAAATAGAAGCAATAAAATTCTTTACCCTTACTAGAGATGCTATAAAGAACATTAGCTAATTTAAAGTTTGAATATTTCTGAAGACCGGCTAGTCAAGGAAGATACTAGCCCTCACTCTAGAGTTCCCTTGAATCCCTTCACCTAGGGGTTAACATCTCGTATCATAACCTAAAACAATAAACCAAGTTGGGGGCTTTAATCTGTCACTTTAAACTCCTTTAAATCCACACCCTTCAAAGATTATTTCCCTGTTTATTTGCTCTAAATGAAATGAATTACATTCTCATTCATACAACCTCATGTGATTCTTTCCAATTGTTGACTAAGGCAATACCAGCCCTGTTCTTACATGTTCTCACAAAAACTTTTAACAACTAGATAAACTAAATCAAGAAGTAAATGAACTGCCTAAAATTAAATCATCACTACTTCTTCTAACATTAAAGACTAATACTCTCCACAACTTCCATCCAACACTTTAATTACTTATCATTTTAAGGAGAAAGATAAAGAAAACTACTCAAAATACTTGGAGAAAACAAAACCACACTTTAGTTTGAAAGTAGAAATCATTGTCAAACCAACAAGAAGTCTTGATTATAAAAAAAAAAGTAGTTCAAAACAAAACATAAGAACTTATCTCAAATCCTCCACCACATTCTTGAAGTTCCTTTGAATCTTCTCTTTTACAACACTC
>NW_018239523.1:0-663 GCF_001263595.1 Phalaenopsis equestris | reverse complement strand
GTCAGAAAATTATATACATCTTGCATCAGATCTCTCGTTGGGATAAAATTGGTATAATAAAACATTGGAACATTTTCTATCATATACAAATCATTAATATGAGCTGGAGTAAATGGTCCAGCCTAACCTCGAACAAAGACAACTCCTTGGGTAATTCCATGTAACTTAGCATAGAATTCCTCAACTACGGGTGCTGCAACTGCAGCGGTAGTGTAGCACAGAACTTCCCAACGTCTCTCTACGATGATTTTCTAAATCTGTGAACTTGGGGATTCCTCAAGCCATGATTAAAAAAGCCTCTCTCTTTGATAAGTCACTTTTTTGTAATGACTTTGTCGTATAATCTCTGCGTGTCAAAACTAATAAAATTTCTTCTATTGAAAACTCCATACCTCGAAGTTTTTATGGAATTGGGAGCGACGGAATTCGAAATTAGGATGTTTATGGTCATTGAAGGCAGTTTTTAGGCCTTTAAAAACACCTCTCGGTGGTTATTTGGGAGCAATGTCCCCCCAAAGTCCACTGCATTTGCACTGAATGTGTGAAACTGCTCAGGACACCGTCGGTGTTCCCGATGGCACTATCGGCGCCATCAGCGCCAGAGGCCAAAATTGCGCATTTTATTTTATTTTTGTTCAATTCGATTCCAAATTTTCCTCCAAT
>NW_018239522.1:0-393 GCF_001263595.1 Phalaenopsis equestris | reverse complement strand
ATAAACTAAAAAAGATCCATGAAAGTACTACCAAAATCTTAAAAAACCAAAATTTGTATGTAATAGATTAATTCTAGGCTCAAGAAAGCTGAAACATGGATGTAACATATTAACAAAAGAATTGCAAATAAACAAAAAAGCTGAAACATGGATGTAACAAAATGGAGGAAACATGTAAGTTTTTTGAAAGATAAACTCAAAAGAGATTAGTAGTTTATTAACAATAAGAAACCAATAAAAATCAAAACAGGGGATCAATTAGGGACTAACCTAATAAATAAGAAACCAAACAAGCAACCATGCAAGAATATCGAGCGACCAAGCAAGAATATCGATCAATCCAGCCAACAATGCTTATCAAGGAGAAGGAAAAGTAGAGATTAGTGCAAGAAT
>NW_018239521.1:0-753 GCF_001263595.1 Phalaenopsis equestris | reverse complement strand
AAGAATTGTGTGCTATGTACGCAAATTTTCCTTTTCTTTTTTTTTGGTGGGAAAGTGAGCTGAAGTTCAATATTGGATTGAGTTTTAGCCTCCTAACTAGACTAGTGGAACTTTCATATGTGAGGTGATAAGCGGTGTAGTGTCTCGACTTTCATATTCCACTCGTCTAGTTAGGAAAGGGAATATTATCACCTTACATATGAAAGGGAATTATAAATTATAATGACAATATTGAACTCAAATATGAAAGGGAATTATAAATTTGGATTCAATATTAGAACTTTCATATTTGAGGTGATAAGCTATATATTTAAATTTTACAAAAATGACTATAAAAGTTATGTCGAGCATAATAATAATAATAATAATAATTTTTAAAATCATCGAAAGTAAATTGATAAATAAACAAATTGATATTATATACCATTTATGCCAACTTATTTCAAACCACTTTATTGTGATATCAAAGATATGATAGAATATACTGTCACCATAGCAATCCTAATAAATAACTTGGTGGGGTATCATTAAATATGAATATTTATCATTTTATACTAAACAAATTTGAATATTTTTATGGCACATGCATTTTATTTCAAGCTTAAAACTTAAAACAAATATATTTAAGCTATGAGATAAATATACTTAACTTTAAAGCATACAATATTCATTCTCTAAATTTAAATACACACAATAACTTTATGCTATATACCGAACTCCTTTAAATCATCCATGGAAAGAGCAAGAAAGCGG
>NW_018239520.1:0-335 GCF_001263595.1 Phalaenopsis equestris | reverse complement strand
TTATTTTAAGCCAAAATTAGTATTTATTTAGAAAACACATATTTACATCTAAAATAATTTTTATGGCTTCTAAATTTTTATAGAGTCCTTCTAGGATGATTATCTACAACTTGTCCACTTTGTTATTATTTGAATTATTCATATTTTTCCAAATTTTAATGATTTTTATTAAATTTAAATAGGAAAAGTGGTTTGAAAACCTTATAAATATTATTTTTTATTCTCCTATGATCCTCTAACAACAATGAACCTACGAAAAAGAATTCCACAGTTTTCTGATCTCTATATTATTTTTTATAATTTTTTAAGTTAAAATAATAATAAATACCTCAAAA
>NW_018239519.1:0-837 GCF_001263595.1 Phalaenopsis equestris | reverse complement strand
GAGGTTGCCCAACATGCAATGTCGAGATACTAGCCGGGACATCAGTCACGGGCAAATTTGTAGAATGCCCAGACTGCAACGTTTTACATCTACAACATTTCAGTACCTTAGAAGAATACACTGCAAGCACCAACGAGTCTCAGACTCCAGATTTTGTGGCAAACGAGTTGTATGTCCCACTAGGGACGGATCAATGCACACTGCGGAGCCCAGGATCATACATCCCGCTTGAGGCTGAATCTCATATTCCGGATTGGCCATCACTAGTTTGGATTCCCGCCGATGTCCGAAGGAAGGAATGTACTATCCACGCCCCAGGCAGCTGCCAACTCCCGGAATGGTAGAATACTACAAAATAAGCAAGGTAAACAAAAGAGAATTTGAATTCTATGAAGAGGTTCAAAGAAAGTTTATCAACAAATTGGAAGGCCTGGAGCTATACACCCGAGTTTTTTCTGAAAATGATGAAAGAAGTATCCTGGACTGCATCTTCGATTTAAGAGATAGAGGTCGAGCGGGCCTCTCATAGAAAGAACGTATTCTGAGCCGAATAAATGGATGCGGGGAAAGGGAGAATCACCATCCAGTACGGATGTTGCTATAATTTTACAAACGACAGACAGGGGAATCCGCCTGGGATCCTCAGATACGACCAAGTGGATCCGTTACCCCCGATGATAAAGTGGATGATCAAGAGAATGGTCAAGTGGAATATCCTACCCGCCACTTGCATTCCTAACAGTTGCATCATCAACATTTATGAAGAAGGTGACTGCATTCCCCGACACATTGACCATCATGACTGTGAGGCCTTTCTGCACGGTCTCATTCATGAGT
>NW_018239518.1:7782-9458 GCF_001263595.1 Phalaenopsis equestris | reverse complement strand
GAATAGAAATTGAGAGAGTGGGTAAGAAAGACATAATAGTGATGTAGAGTTTGAAAGAGAGAGAGTAAGAGATATTTTGAGAGTATGAGAGAGATATGAGTTGAGAGTATGAGAGAGATGTAGAGCTAGAGAGAGATAAGATTATTAGTGAGAATAACAAGGTAGAGAGAGTCAAAGAAGGAGAGAGGGAGAGAACAAGGGGGAGGGAGAGATCTCAAAAGTGAGGGAGATGGGAAGGGTGAAAGAGACAAAGAGAGTAAAAAGATATTGTGGTATAGTTGGACAAAAATATTGGAAGGGATGGAGGGTCTCTCTCTCTTGGTAGAAAGATCAAGAAAGAGGTGAGATGAGATACGAGGGAGACACAGAGGTAGAGAAAAAAGAAATAGCAGATAGAAGGAGAGAAAAATATCAAGAGTGAGAGAGAGATAAATTAAGTGAGAGAAATAAAGAAAGGGTGAGCAAAAGAGGGAGTGATAGTTTAAGTGAGGGATAGAAAGAGAGAGAAGGAAAGAGGGAGGTAGAGAGGTAAATGTGAAAGAGAGGGAGGGAGCAAGAGTAAGAGAGTGAGAGAAGAGGAGAAATGACACAAAATGTGTGAGAGAGAGAGAGATACGAGAGAATGAGAAAGAGAGAGAAATGAGGAAGGTAGACGGATGTGAGAGATAGAGAGGGAGGGTGAGAGAGAATTGTGACAGAGAGAAAGAGAGAATGAGAGGGAGAGCAAGAGTGAGGGAGAGAAGTGAGGGAAGGAGAGAGGAGAGAGCATGAGAGAGTGAGAGAAGAGGAGAAATGACACAAAATGTGTGAGAGAGGGAGATACGAGAGAATGAGAAAGAAAGATAAATGAGGAAGGTAGACAGATGTGAGAGATAGAGAGGGAGGGTGAGAGAGAATTGTGACAGAGAGAAAGAGAGAATGAGAGAGAGAGCGAGAGTGAGGGAAGGAGAGAGGAGAGAGCATGAGAAAAAATAAGAATGAGGGATAGAGAAGGAGGGATAGATATTTTTATTTTTTTGTTTCTTCCTCTCCCTCTCTCTCTCTTCCTTCCCTCTACAGAGCATCTTTGCACATACTCTCTCTTTCACACTCATTCTCAAACATGGTTCTGCCCTCCATCCCTCTCTCTTCTCTATCTGTTGATTGTTTTCTCTCTCACTTTCTCACATCTCTCACGGTTCCTCGCCATCTCTCTCCTTGGTTCTCTCATTCTATCTCTCTATATCTCCTTTCCTCTCTCTTGCTTTCTCTCACTTTCCTCTCTCTTGCTTTCTCTCACTCTCCTCTCCTTTCTCGACCTCTCATTTTTGCTTCTCTTTTTCCCTCTACCACTATCGCCTTTTCTTTGTCACTTTCTCTCCCTTTACTGCTCGTACTCTCACTCCCTCACTCTCATTATCTCTCATATTTTTTCTTCTTTATTACTTTCTTAGCCTCTTCTCTCTCTCCCTCCAATTTTTTGCTTTTACCATCACTCTATTATTTGCTCTTTTTAACTTTCACTCCCTCTCTCACTCACTCTCTCCCCTACATGCTATCTCTAATTTGTTCTCTTTCTACTTTCGTCCCTCTACCGTCCCTCTCTAGCACTCTTACTCTTCTCTCTCTTATGCTTCTCTCTCTGCTTCTCTTTCTCTCACTCTCTCACTCTCTCATTAGAAGGGTGAGAGAGTGGA
>NW_018239518.1:2187-6019 GCF_001263595.1 Phalaenopsis equestris | reverse complement strand
AGAGAGCTAGAGATCAAGAGAAAAAGATTGTAAGTATAGAGCAGTAGAGTGAAGAGGGAGAGTTAGAAATAGCGAGAGTGATAGAGCAAGAGATAAAAAGTGAGAACAGGAGAGTGAGATAAGAGGAAGAGTGAGAGAGATTATGAGAGAGAGTGTGAGAGGGAAGAGTGAGGATCAAAGAGGGATAAAGAGGGACAAAGAGAGCTTGAATTTTCTTTCTTTTATCTCCTATCTTTTTATTTCTTCCTCAAACTATGAACTTCGCTCTCTCTCTCTCCTGATCTATATCACTCTTTCTCTCTCTCCTAGTCTCTCTCTATATCTCTACTCACTCATTTTCTTCTCCCACTCCTCATTTCTCTATATCTCTTATTAGAAGAGATGGGTTTGGATGGAGTGTGATTGATAGAGTGGGAGAGAAAAGAGAGAAGACAAGAGAAGAGAAAATAAGAGATTACACTAGAGAGCATGAGATACATGGCAAAGGAGATCTATCCTTGTCTCTCTCTAAGTTAAAAGGGGAGGAAGACTAAGAGGGGAAGTTAGAGAGAGAGCTAAAAATAGAGATGTAAGAGTGGGTGAGAGAGAGGGTGGGAGAGGGAATAAAAAAGGCGGAGAGAAGGCGAGAAGAGAAGGCTGAGTGGGAGAGAGAGAGATAATTACAAAGAGAGTGAATTGAGCAAAAGAAGGGAGAGAGAAGAATGTGATAGAGACTTATAGAGTGGGAGGTGAGAGAGCAAGTAGGAGTTGTAGAATTATATAAGAGGGGGTGAGTGATAGGGGATGAGATAGAGATGTGGAGATTAATTGATTAATAGAGAGAGAGGACGAATAGAATAAGAAAGAGAAGATAGTGAGATTTTAAAGAGAGAGAGTGTGAGAGTTAGAGAGGAAGAAAGTTAAAAATTAGAGACAATAAGAGAGAGAGAGAGATAGAGATAGATAGATAAAGAGAACAAGAGCCAAAGGTGAGAAAGAAAGAGAAGATGTGAGAAAAAAAGATTTAGAGAGAGAAATTTGAGAGCGAGAAAGAGTGAGTATGTTTTAAGAGAGAAAAAGTGTTTGGGAGAGAGATTGAAAGGGAGAGAGAGAGAAAGAGAGAGAGAGAGAGAGTAATGAGGGATTCAAGGTGAGTGTGTGGAAGGGGGAGAGTGATGCTGGGAAAGAGGAACTGAGAGCGAGTGAGAGAGAGAGAGCAAGATAGAGAAGGTGGAGATAGTAAGAAAGCTATAGAATGAAGAGGTGGAAGAAGAAGAGGAAAGAGAGAAGAGAGACAAAAGAAGAAGAGGAAAGAGAGAAGAGAGACAATGAAAGGATGAGAGAGAACAGATAGTGAGGAGCCCTTCCTCTCTTTAATCCTCCTCTCACTCCGGCATTTTTTGAAGCTCTCTCTATTATCTCACTCTCTCTCATTCTCTCTTATTGTCTTGCTCTTCTTTTGTCTCTCATTCTCTCTTACTCTTCTCTCCTCTCTCTTGCTCTCCATCTCCCTCTCCTTTCTTTCTATCTCAGTCATCTCTTTCTCTCTCTTCTAATCTCTCAATATTTTCTCTTCTATATCTATCTTCTATTTGTCTCTCCTCTCTCTGTCTCTCCTTTCTCTCTCTCCGTCTTTCTCAACCTCCCTTTCTGTATTACTATCTAGCTCTTTTTTTCTCTCTATCACTCTTCTTTTTCTTACACTTCTTCCTCTTACTCCCTCACTTTTAACCTTTCTCCCTTTTCTTATCACTCTCTCACACACTCTCTCTACCTGTCTCTCACCCTCTCTTAATCTCTCACTCTTTTTTCTCTCCCTTTCCCACTCTCTCTTAAGCTCTCCTACTTTAAATTTTCTCATTATGTACCTACCATCCTCCCTCTCCCCCACAATCAATTATCTATCTTCCCATTTCTCTCTCTCTTGTTCCAACTCCCTCTCTCTAGCTATTTATTCTCACGCTCTCTCACTATGGATGTCTATCTCCCTCATCTTTTTCTCGCTCTTCATGCTCCATTTCTCTCTTGCTCCTACCTCTCTCTAGACCCTTCTCTCTTTTTTATTTCCATGGTAAGAGATAACGAGAAAGGGAGAAAAAAAGAGAGTAGGGGAGAGAAGAAAGAGAAAGAATCTAGAAAGAGAGATAGAGAGAGGAGACAATTTCATAAATTAGAGGAGAGAGGAGACTGAGTGAGAGAGTTAGAGTGAGTGTAAGAGAGAACAAACAAAGAGAAGAAGAGATTAAGAGGAGCCAAAGAAATAGAGAATGATAGAAAAGATGTGGAGGTGGGAAGGAGGGAGGGGGGACGGGGAATGGAAGAGAAAGATAGAGTGGGATAGAAGTAAAGAGAGTGTGTGAAATAGAGAGATATAGTAGGGTAGAGGGAGAGAGAGGGGTAGAGAGAGAATAGAAATATCACTCCATATCTTGATTCTCTCTTTATCTTTCTCTTAAACTATCGACCGATCTTTCTATCTCAATCTCTTGCTCGCCCTCTCTCTATCCATTCTCTCTCCTCCTCACTGTCTATCTCTCTCAATTTATCTCTCTATATATCTTTCCCTCTCTTCACTCTACCTCTCAATCTCTCTCCCCCTCACTCTCACTTTTTCTATATCTTATCTCTCTTACTCCCTCACTCCCCCTTTTAATATTCTCTCTCTCATCATTCATTATCTTTTCTGAGAAGTGAAGAGAATGAGAAATTAAAAGAAAGAGAGCACAAGAGAGATAGTGAGTGAGAGCTCTTTATGCTTCTATCTCACACACTCTCTATCATTGTCTCTCCCACTCCATTTTTGAAGGTTAAGAGGGAGGGAGGGAGTGAAGGAGCTCTAAGAAAGAGTATGAGAGAAAAAAAGTTGGAAAGGAATAGAATGGAGAGTGAGAGATTGGAAGAGAGAGTACAAAAGAGATTTAGAGTGAGAGAGAGCTAAAATGGGAGGGACACTAAGAGAGAGATAGAGAGATAAAGTGAGAGAGTAAAAGAGTTTGGGAATGGGAAAGGGAGAGGCAGAGAGGGGGAGAAAAAAGGAAAAGAGGGAGGGAGGGTGAGAGAGAACATAAGAGAGAGAGAGAGAGAGGGGAGGAGGGACGGGGGGAGGATGGGGGAGGAGGGAGGGAGGGAGGGAGGGAGGGAGTAAAAGAGCTTGATAGGAAGAGAAAGGGGAATGGGAGATTGAAAAAGAGAGAGAGAGTGCGAAAGAGATTTAGAGTGGGAGAGAGTTAAAAGTGGAGGGTGGCTAAGAGAGAAATAGAGCTAAAGATAGAGAGATAAAGTGAGAGAGAGAAAGGGTGTGAAAGGGAATGAGGGACGCAAGGAGAGGGGGAGAGAGAAGAGCGGGAGGGAGGATAGGTAAGACAGAGTAAGAGAGAGTGTGTGTATGTGAGAGTGAGTGTTACACAGGGAGCAATTGGGAGAGAGTTAAGGTAAGAGAAGAGGAGAGAGCATTTGAGATACTTAGAGAGAGATTGGAGGGAGAGGAGAAAGTGAGTTGAAAGAGAGAGAGAGAAGTTTGTGCATGTGTGAGAGAGAGAAAGAGCTCTCCCTCTGCTTCAATTCTCTGGCAGCTCTATCCCATTCTTAGTCACTCTTCCTTTTCTATCACTCTCATTCTCACTCACTATCTCTCTCCCACTCTAACTCTTGCTCTCCCTCCTCTCTCTTTTTCTACTAACTCTCTTTTGCTCTTGCTCTCTTGCAATGATATGAAAAGAGAGAGAGACAGGAGAAGATAAGAGCAAGAGAAAGAGAGATAATGAGAAGTAGAGATAAAGAGAGAATGTGAGATGGAGGAGAGAGAATGTGAAATAGATGGACAAGCAACTAGGAGGGTGTTAGAGAGAGAAAG
>NW_018239518.1:0-1049 GCF_001263595.1 Phalaenopsis equestris | reverse complement strand
CTCTCTCTCTTCTACCTTGATCCTTTCCTCGCTATCTCTCTTGATATATTTCTCATTATCTCACTCTCCCTTTCATCACTCTCAACCTCTCGCCTGCCCTCTCCATTCCTCATTTCTCTACTCTCTCTATCTCAGTCTTCTATCTCCCTCTATTTATCTCTCTCTCTCTTCCCCCCTCTATTTATCTCTCTCTCTCAATCACTCTTTGTCTCGTACCATCAAAGTCTCTCCCATTCTTTCTCTTCCACCAATCTCAACCTCTCTCTGTCTTTTTCTCTCTTCTATTCTAGTCTCTCTCCATCTCTAGCAAAAAAGTGGGAGGTAGAGGGATATAGAATACGATAAACGAGGGAGAGAAAAGAGTGTAAGAGTAATAAGAGAAGAGGGTGAAAGAAAGAGATATAGATAGAGAATTTAAAAGAGAGAGAGTATAGTCTCTTTCTCCCTCTATTCTAGTCTCTCTATCTTTCTGACGCTCTATCTTTATTTAGCTTCCTTTCTAGCTCTCTCACTGTCTCTCTTCTTTCTCTTTTCTCCTCACACTCTTTTGCTCTGTCTCTCTCTCCCCATCATTCTCTCACACTCTCTCTCGCCCTTTCTCATGCTCCCCTTCTCACTCTTGTGTCTTTCTCTCCCTAACTTCTCTTTCTATATCTTTATCTATATATCTATCTATCTCATTCTTTCTCACTCTAATTCTCTATTATTATCTCTCTTCTTTCACTTTCTCACTCATGTTGCTCTTCTTAGCTTTTGTCGTGCTCTCTTCCTCACTCTCACTCGAGAAGGAGACAACGAGAGGGTGGAAGAAGAGAGAAACTAAGAGAGAGAGAGAGGTGAGCAAGAGAAATTGTTAGCGAGAGAGAGAAGATTGTTAGCGATAGAGAGAAGAGAGTTAGAGGTGATGGGGGAACATATTGATAAAGATAGATAAAAAGGGAGAGAGAGTGAGGGAGAAAGAAAGAGAAAGAGTGAGGGAGAAAGAGGGAGATCCCCCTTTCCCTCTTTTGCTTTCTTTACATCTTTATCTCTTTCTCTCTCCCTCTATC
>NW_018239517.1:0-893 GCF_001263595.1 Phalaenopsis equestris | reverse complement strand
CAATGAGGTTCTATCTTAGACAGGGAAATAATATATCATATGAGGTTCAAAAAATTTTCAAAAAAAAAAACTCTCAGAACATATGTATCTTTTCATCAAAATTCATTATGCCCCTTCATGATCTTTAAAATCTTCTTCGATATTAACGTGTTCCTATTATGGCATTCATTCACAAAGTATAGCCCATTTGGTGACATCAAAATACAGTCATCAAAGTAATTTTAGATATTGATGCAGTAACTAATAAATTTACATTTAATTCTTTGTTTTTATGAGGGTATATTTTCAGATTCCATCAAATTAGTTTTTGCTTGACCATCTTTTTCATAACTTCATAGGAGGGTTAGTTAACATATTTATCTCCGCTTCCTATGGCCTCAACTTGTATGAAATAACAAAAATGTAGTGACTGATTGAATCATTGGAATGGCAGCCTGTAATCCAGTATGAAATAACATTTTTAACAGATAAGCTTCAAAATAATGAATATTTTATTAAAAAAATTGGCACATCTATTAACACAAAACTAAAGCTATTTGAAATAACTAGAAATCTTATTTTTCAACTTCAAATTAGATATTACTCTTGCTCAATTTTGTCTTCATGGCATGCAAAAAAAGGAAAAAAAGCAGAACAGCTAAAATCGTAAATTATTTTCTTCTATTGGCAACATGTTCAAAGTTGCATGTACAGAACAAAACAACAGTTCCAAACGCAATAGGTTTAATTCTTATGTATTTACAACTCTTTTTTCTTTCCTTCTATGTGTATGCGCCAAAAAATCATAGGAGCATTTAGTATTTTACATACATAACACACAATTCTTATGTATTTACAACTCTTTTTTCTTTCCTTCTATGTGTATGCGCCAAAAAATCATAGGAGCATTTAGT
>NW_018239516.1:0-436 GCF_001263595.1 Phalaenopsis equestris | reverse complement strand
GAGAAAAGATTATTGCAACTCAATGAACTCAAGGAGATTAGAACCTTAGCATATGATAATGCAAAAATCTATAAAGAGAAAATGAAAATATGGCATGATCGGAAGATTATTAAGAAGAAATTTGAACGTGGACAAGAAGTTCTATTATATAATACAAGATTGAGATTATTTTCAGGAAAACTGAAATCCAGATGGTTAGGGTCATTTAAGGTAATTAAAGTCTATCATTATGGAAATTTGTGATTAAAGATCCTAACACTGGAAATATAATTAAAGTTAATGGGCATCGTTTAAAATATTATTATGAGGGGCACATACCTCAATTTAAAGAAGTTTTAATGTTGAGTCAATCCAACGAAATAAATAGTATGTTAGGCTGACGATGTTAAACCAAGCAATTATTGGGAGGCAACCCATACTTATATGTCTATGTATC
>NW_018239515.1:0-455 GCF_001263595.1 Phalaenopsis equestris | reverse complement strand
AATGAAAAACCATATTTCACTTTAAAAAAAAAAATGGCGATATTTTTGATGCAAAAAGAAAGATTTATGCAAACACAAAAGAATTGGGTGGAATGTATGCAATTCTTTATATTTTAAAATATAAACTTAATATGTTTCTACATATCTTAAATTTATGAATAATTTTTTCCCAGAGAAAACAATTTAAATATTTATTAAAACAAATTAATTTAAACATTTTCAAATGTAGGTTTATGACACACCAATGTTATAAGTGCAAATATCAAACTTTGTGTTATATAAATACATAAAAACTGCGGAGTATGTATGCAAATTTCTCAAAAAAAGAAATATTTGAAACATTAGGGGCTGTTTGGTGAAGCTTTCAAGTGGGATTTATACCGGATTAACAATAAATCCAGTCCAAAATAAAATTCTCCTACAAATCTAACTCCACTTAAATCTGAGTTAAATCC
>NW_018239514.1:3629-5292 GCF_001263595.1 Phalaenopsis equestris | reverse complement strand
GTGGCTAATTTCCTCAAAGCTTCAAAAGTTGCTAGTAGTGCCTATAACTCCTTTCAACATGAAAATGGTAGGAGACGAATTTTGATAAATTGGAGACCACCTTGCCATGGTTGGATTAAATTAAATATTGATTACAGATTTAATAGGGAAGTTGTATGGATAGGAGGCTTGTTTTGAGATATTAAGGGGTAGTGCCTTGTCTTCTTTGCCTCCCCCTACATTGCTTTGTCTCCTCTAGAAAATGAAACATTTGTTGTTTTGGCAGCTTTTTAAGTTGTTGTGGCTTCTGATTTTTTAAATATTGTGATGGAAAATGATTCCCAACAATTGTTTAATATGTTAACGGGTAAGATAAAACCTCTCTGGAATCTTATAATTTTGCTAAACCGGATCAAAAGTGTGGTGGCCACTACTCATATTGATATTCAATATACGTTTATTCATAGAGGAGGTAATGACCCTGCAGATTGGTTAGCTATGAAGGGGCAATTTGGCATTATCATTTATGATACTTCCCCTACCCCTCTCTACTCTCTTATTCAAAGTGATCAATTGGCAGCCCCCTTTTTGCGGGCTTAACGTCTTTGCTTATTTGGGTTGCTTCTTTAACTTTTTATTTGCTTTGACTGTATCCATTGATTTTTGGGTTTGGTATTTGATTGATTGGTTACATGATTGCTGAAATTTCATAGCTGACTTTAGATTTGGTTTTTGGATGTTTTTGGATTGTTTCAATCTCTGCTTTGTGGTGAACTTATGGTTTTGGCTCTGTTCTAATTCACTCATGAAGAATTTTCTGCATACTTCATTTTATGGCTGCTATAGAAGCTTTTTTCATAGGTTATTGTTTGGGAAAGGTCACCTTTTTTCTGGTTATGGATATTAGTGGCTCTTCTTATTGCCTTCGCTACATTTTTTATGGTTTTCATTGCTGGAGGATTCGGACTTGGGGACTAGCCTGCTGTTCTTACGCCTACTTAGCAGTGCTATTTCAGAATGCATCTATGCAATTATTGTTAATTGATGTGTTTCATACAGACAGCTTTCTAGATTTATAATGGGGTGCAAGCTTTGGCTTTTCAAGGGGGTTCCTGCTATAGCCTTATTATTAATTCATCTAAGGCTTCTTTACTTTGATTTTCTAACTATTTTCTGGATTTCTTGTTTACTGATTTTCTGGCACCAATTTTTCTGTGTTGGTTACTACTATCATGCAGGTGACAATCAAAATATTTATAGGGAATTCTTCATTTATCAATCTCACAATTTTCTACAATTTACTTTTGATCCTCTCCTTTCACTCTTCAAAGCTACCAGGATGCAATTCTGGCACTTTTGGATATCTACTACCACAAGCGGCTACATCCTTTCTTTTTTTTATTTTGGCTTATGTTTGGGCTATCCTTAATACTAAGATTTTCTTTTGAATTTATACATTTTTGTGCTGGTATACTTGTAAATCTCAAGTTTACTTTTTGGTTTGGGTATACATTTTTTCTTTTGTTTTCGGTGGAGTTGCACTTGGTTGAGGATCTCCGTCTTTGAGTGTGTATTGTATTATTTTGGCCTTTTAGTTTGGGAACCTCTTTTTACTTAAATTTGTACCTCTTTTTGCTAATTAACCCATAGGGAGACGTATAATGATCCTTAACTATATATATAT
>NW_018239514.1:0-3618 GCF_001263595.1 Phalaenopsis equestris | reverse complement strand
TTCATATATATATATAGCAACTCGTGGCTCCTTACGTGTTAAAATTCAAAAGGGTTACAAAATAAAAGAGGGATAGTGGATCCCCAGCTAAGAAAACCAAAAAAATTTATTATCAACCTAGGGGTTCCAAAATCCTCAGGACAACGCAACTCACAAAAAACAAGAAAAAACATAAAGGTACTTCAAAACCAAAATACAAGTGACCCAACAAAGAAATGCTTCAAGCAGCTCTAGCCAATCCTTTCCTGTGCCAAAGAAAAAATTACATCGATTGGAAGTCGTTGCAATTATATCAAGGACGACCTACACCCAGAAGAGCCTAAAAAATTTCCATGAAAGAATTAGCAAAACAACAAAAAATATAAGTACGAGGTGAGGTCGACAATCATAAGAGTTAGTAAGAGATATTGCTTCGAGCAAAAGTTTGCCTTGAAATATTGCTTCCAGAAACCATAAATAAAAGTTAGCTTTGAGATATTGCTTATATTTTAACCCACTCATAAGAGCTAATCCAGAATCAAAGCAAAATCCACACCCAATCCGAACTGCCATGTCCAAATGTGCTTCCAAAAAAATAGCCAAAACTAAATAAAAAAAAGGGTGTTATAAATGTAAAACTTTGATAGCCTCCCCCGGGTAGAGCCAAATCTTGCCAGAGCCACATATCCACACCAAAATGTGCTTCCAAAAACATGAAAGCAAGACATGAAAATTTATAAAAGCATCCAGAAACATAGCAGTTTCTACCATCAAAATAGTTTAATCCGCTCTTAAGAGCTGATCCAGAATCAAAGCCAAATCCACGCCCCATCCAAACAGCCATGTCCAAAAATGCTTCCAGACAGACGGCCAAAATTAAAAATAAAGGTGTTATATATGTAAAACTTTGATAACAGCCCCCAGGTATAGCCAAATCTCGCCAAATCCAATTAGTCACATGCAAATGTGCTTCCAGGAACATGAATGTAAAATATGAATGTAAAACATGAATATATACAAATATATATATATATATATATAAGATTCCAAAAACATAGCATTAGCATCTAAGGTAAGGAGAATCAAGCAAATCGTCGTTCATAAGAATGCGAAGATGCGGCAAGGGTAAAGTGCCACAACTAACATTAATAGAATTCCTGGCCAAACTAGCTAACCAATTAATCGGAGAGTTGTCCTCTCTGTAGATGAAAGATAATTGAAAAACTAACTTGTATTTATGAACATAATCTCGAATTCAATTCATATTCTCAATCCCAATGAGGCGTAGTGGTATTGTAGAACTCATCCATAAGCATTTGAGATTCCATCTCAAAAATAATTTTAGTAAATTTAAGACGAGCCCCAACCTGAACAGCTAAGAGAAAGACCCAGCATTTGGCCTCTAAAGGAGAGGCGGCACAAATCGGAGAAGCAAAATAAAAAATAAACTGTCCAAAATTATTTCAAAGGATCCCGCCCGCACCAGCCGCACTGGAGATCCAACTGCCATCCATATTAAATTTAACCCAGTCCGTTGGTGGGAATTGCCATCTGAAGATGGCCATCCTACCCACTTTGGACTGCATAATATCACTCAGCAAAGATAGGGAATAGTAGACCCGTTTGAAATGAGCCAAAATATTATAGAAAGTAATATAAGGAGCAAAAAAATTGTTACCATACTTAGCCTCATTCCTCGCCACCCAGATAAACTAAAGAAATACAAGAGGATACCATCGCAGATTTTTATCCATAAAAATAGCAATTTTCCAAAAAGAAAGATAATCCTAAATAGAAGAAGAGAAATGCCATTTTATGTTTAAATGGTTTCCGAACATATTCCAAATAGTAGCAGCTAAAGGACAAAGAAAAATAGACGTGAAACCGTTTACGGGTTTCTTTTACATAAATAACATTGGGACACCATTTTCAAACCTTTAAGCTTCAAAATATCATCCAAAGGCAAAAAATTTAGAAAATACCTCCATAAGAAAAAAGAGATAGAAGGAGAGATGAGCTTGTTCCAAATAGTGTAACTCCACCTCCAAGCACTATAGGGATAAATATTATTATAAAACATTTTGGTAGGGGATAAAGCAGCAGTAGATTTCCATAAAGGAGAATCTCTTATAGTATTCTTTATGGGAAGTTTAGCAATCTTGGCCGCTTCATGAGAACCAAAGAGCTCATTTATTTTATTGACATCCCAATTACCATGAAGCCAAAGGTACGAAATAATTAAATCATTCAGGGTACCATGCCTCAACATAAGATTGTTGCCCAAACCCCATTGATCATGGAAAATCGAGATATTACCCACACCTACATTCCAAAAAATGTAATTACTAACAAGAGATCTGGCATTAAGAATGTCTTTCCAAATTCTAGAGTCACCAGCTTTCTATTACACAATAGTCGGGTAAAGAAAAGAGCAATATTTATGAAAAAGAAATTTAGCCCATAGTGAATCATTGGAACTAAATTTAAACCAAAGCTTGCACATATTAATATTAGAGATTTGATTAAGGCTTTTAAGCCCTAACTCCTCAGCAGAAATAGGCTTGCAAACTTTATGAAAAGAAGTCCAATGCTTATTCAAATAACTACCAGCCAAAGGAACCACTTAAAAAGTTTCTCAAAAGAGAGTTGAATATTGTTTTTGAGATTAAGAATTTGTAAGGTGTACAAATAAATACTAAATAGAACACTTTTAAGTAAAGTGAGGCAATCCCCATTAGAAAGAAAAATATTTCTCCAATCATCAATTTTATTTCTGATTCTTTCAACCACCTCATCTAATTGGGTTTGCTTCGTACGCCCTCTCAACAGGTTGACTTCGAAATATTTGAGATGAAGAGAGGTGGATTGAAAGCCAGTAGAAGAAATAGCCCAAGAAGCAACGAAACTCTTAACATTTTCTCAATGAAAAAAATTACATTTTTCTTTCTTAAACCATAACCCAGAAGCTTGTTGAAATTACTTAAGAACCCGCGCCAAACCGCTGATGGAGGATTTACTGGCATTAGCAAAATGAATAGCATCGTCTGCATAAGCAAGATGATTAACCAGAACTGTGGACTTATAACAAAAGTGAGTGTAGGACTTGTTAAGCTGCATCTTATTGAAAAGACGAGAGAAAAAATCAAAAGTGATGATGAAAATGGTAGGAGATAAAGGGTCCCCTTGCTTAGTGCCTCTCTGGGTAGAAAAGAAGCCGTAAGAGTTGCCATTCACCATCAAACTATAGTGGTTATTCTGAAGCCACCGCTGAATTAAGGAAATGAAATTATAGTGGAAACCACGCGCATGTAAAATATTAATTATAAAGTCCCAACTGATAGTGTCAAAGGCCTTTTTAATATCAAGCTTTAAGATCATATTACCACCCCGACACTTTCTGTCAAGAACTTCCATAAGCTCTTGAGCAAGTAAAATGTTATTTGTGATTTACCTGCCCTTAAAAAATGCAGACTAATGGGACGAGATGATCTTAGGTAACATAGGCTGAAGTCTAGTAAGCATCAATTTACTTAAAACTTTGGAAATCGTGGTGGTGAGGGAAATAGGATGAATTTTATGCCAACTGGACTTATCATTTCCCTTCGGGATGAGCACAATCATGGAGGAAGTGAAATACTA
>NW_018239513.1:0-855 GCF_001263595.1 Phalaenopsis equestris | reverse complement strand
AGGGGTTGTCACGACTGGAAAATTTGCATTCAACCACAGTGAGATGGGTTTTGCAGACATACAAGATGACTTCCCATCTGAGCCATTGACAGCTGATGAAGAAGTGCGTAGTAACACGAGGGAGAAGGGAACGTCCAGTTCACCTTCAAAGAGGCACAGACTTGGTAGGAAAAATAAAAAAAGGACACCTTTTGAAAACCTCATTCGATCGACTCATAGAAGTTTTTGGTGCTCCACTACATGCTCCTGTCCCTGACAGCACCATCTTTGAATGTCTAGGAACTTCAGTTTCTCTACCTGAAGTGCTTCATTTTAAGTGCTTCATGTTTTCCTTGCTTATTTCTCGATCCTACTATGTATTAACAATTGCTGAAATAACTGACTTTTTTTTGAATTTAGGATGGATCCACAACAGGAATGTCGTAAAGGAATGGCATGGGCTGCAGCTGTTGTAAAATTGTTGTTGGAGTATTACCAATCCAGCAATGTTCGTATACCACGTATGACGTCGAGTTTTATTGGGGATAAATGGATAGGTGAAATGCTTTATGGACATCCAATAAGGTTCAACAACATTTTTCGAATAAGTATACATATTTTTATGGATCTCCTAAACGAGTTATCTCTGAATCACGGCCTCCAAGGTTCTTCTAGAACGACTATAAGGGAGTTGTTGGCTATAACAATATATGTTCTATCACAGAATAATTCTACTAGAAGTGCTATGGAGAGATTTCAGCATTCATCGGAAACAATAAGTCGTTACTTCTCCAAAGGCATACAGACACTTGTTAGCTTGACAGCTTAAATCATTAAACAAGAGGATTCATCATTTGCTAGTACTCTAGAAGAAAT
>NW_018239512.1:0-350 GCF_001263595.1 Phalaenopsis equestris | reverse complement strand
GTTAGGGGTTTTTCAATTCTCCATTCGTATTGAATAATAATCTTGACTCTAAATTTATTGAATAATAATCTTAACCCAAATTTTTATATGTTGTAGCCTCTGTCTAGTTGAATAATTTCAACATTTTTTTAAAAACATAGGAGATCTCTAGATAGAAATCTTAATTTTCTAAGTTTTTATGCATTTTCTATTCAAATAATTATAGAAAATTGTATGTGGCTTAAAAAATTCTACAAAAATTCATATGAGTTCTCTATAGATAGGGTAGCCTTAGGAAATAATTTCATAATTTTTAAATATAAAAATATCATTGTATGAAGCAAATATCAATTTTCTTAAAACATTTAATT
>NW_018239511.1:0-412 GCF_001263595.1 Phalaenopsis equestris | reverse complement strand
CAAATTAATTGTTGTAACAGATTCCTCTGAGGTTCTTGATCCACTTAAGCACCTGCCCTGCCATTTCCAATCGGCCTAATCGCCGAAGCACCTTAAAACTTAGAGTCACTACACTTGAGCTGTCCCACTCCCATTGGCCAATTGCGCCGCTTAGCTCACCACCTCAGCAAGATTTTACACCCAAAGCTAGGCCCTGAGCTCCCCCTCTCCGGCCATGGCCCCAACCTGGCCTCTTCACCACTAAAGTATGGGTGCTTAACCGCCTATTAGCCCCCAAACCCTCCTTGATACCTCCTCAGTGCAACCTAACCACTTCCCTGCCTTAATTTCCCTTGTCGGAGGTCAATTTCATAGCTCAAATCATTTCAAGAAATAAAACACTCTCCACCACAACTCCACACTGAACCAAATT
>NW_018239510.1:0-1017 GCF_001263595.1 Phalaenopsis equestris | reverse complement strand
TTTGGCTGTTTCACAAATATTATAATGAAAATTTCATTGGATGTGAATTTTTTTGTTGCTCAAGTTTCTTCCTTGAAATTTTTCCAGGATATGTTGTCTGTGTTCGAGTGCGAGAACGCTGATGTTTGTTTTTATGCACCCGTTATTACGAGTTATTTTATCCTCGCCCTATTTCATCATTTCCGACAACATGCTATTGGATTTATTCTGTCAAATACTTGGATTCTGATTCTATGCTTGAAATCTTAGTCTACATAATAATTTTTTATTTCTTAAATTTTATTTAAATTTTAGTCTATTTTATTTTTTTTTCACTAATTTATGTCAACTTAAGTTTATTTTATTTTATTTTGTTCTTTTCTAGTATCAAATGATTTTCTGTGTTACACGACTTGTTTTCTTGAAACTAATTTAGGTACTTGTTATGCTCCTCTTATTATTTATTTGGGAAATTTACATACATAGCACACAAATCTTTTGTATTCATATATCACATTTAAACTTTCATATTTACATACATAGCACAATGCTCCTTTAAAACTATGCACGAAAAGCTGTATTTCATTTTAAAAATATGATAATTATGCTATTTTTGATGTGGTATTAAAAGTTGAGCGCTATGTGTGTAAATATGAAAGTTTAGGTGTGAAATATGTAAATACATTAAAATTGTGTGCTATGCATGAAAATACCCTTTTTTTTTAATTTTATAATAACATTTGTGTTAGTTTGTTTTAAGAAAGCCCTACAAATTGATGCGTTTTGCATCAACAACAATGTTTGCTAGAAAATAAGATTAGTTTGATTTTATACAGTTGTAATTGTCCAATTTTGGCTTTTGAAATTTCATGTTCTACTTAATGTCTTATTATACTTTTGCTTTGAAGTACCTAAAATAGTTATTACTTACCATTTAGATTTTGCTTATAAATATTGCAGAGTAGATCAATATTTAACCAGAACACTAGATATGAGGACCGGGGGAGTTATGAGGACGAGAGAATTCCTCATAGGAGG
>NW_018239509.1:0-690 GCF_001263595.1 Phalaenopsis equestris | reverse complement strand
GGGGGAGATGATCCCCACTAAAAACCAAAAGAAAACAAGAAAATCCTAGGGGCTCCTCTTCGTACATTACAACTCGATGCAAAAAATATCTCAAAAATACATCTCCAAAATAAAAGTATCCCAACCAAAAGTATACCAAAACATATGATCTATATCTCGGATGAACCGTAAAAGTAAGGAAAGGAAAAGAAAACTGTAAAAGGAACTGTGAGTCCAAAGCACCATCCAAACAACTGGGAGCAAAAGGAACCAACCAGAAACTGTAAGTAGACATCCATATAGAGGGTTTGAACCAATAAAAGAAAACTGCAAATGGGACTACAAATGAGACTATAATTCCAAGACACCATTCAACCCGCTGGGGGCAAAAGGAAACCAAATTAAAACCTCAAGCAGTACATCCATATTGAGGGTTCAAACAAGAAAAGGTAACTGAATCATCAAAACAAATAAAGAGAAAGATAAGAGCCTCAAAAAAAGCTGTCAGTCAGTGCCAGTGGGATCTGCAAAAGAAAGGATCAAGAAATAGAAATCACGCACGAGTGTATGGGGAATCTAATTTATCCCCAAGCAGGAATTTTTTTAACATATACGGGGGGAGATAGCCCACAGAGATCTTCGCATGGCCCATTTTAGCCATTAAATCAGCAGGTGCATAACCTTCCCGATGGATGAAGGAGAAATGGACAT
>NW_018239508.1:0-509 GCF_001263595.1 Phalaenopsis equestris | reverse complement strand
CCTTATCCAAAGCTTGAGTAGGCATAACCGTTGACTTCACCGTCAGCGGCCTCGAGGGCAAGAGGGCAACGTCGGCTGGATTCTGAAGAATTGTCCTGTAGTCTCGAGAAAAACTCGCCATCGGTGGAGTCGAGGGCGCCGTCAGCGGGGTCGAGGGCGCCGGCGGCCTCGATGGCGCCGTCAGCGCCCTAGTGCAATTCTCCACATTTTGGTCCTTTTTGCTCCAAATTTGCTCCTTTTTGCATTTTTGCTCCATTGACCCTAATTCATCATTCCTGCAACAAAACATCAAAAATACCGTTCTTTAAAGCGCAATATCATTAAAAATAGTATAAAATATGTATGAAAATCTTAACATATTTTCCTTCGGTCCAAATCTCCCAAACTTAACTATTACTTATCCTCAAGTAATTTTATTACTATATAAAAATTATGATCTACTTTAGTAAAGTTTTAATTCAGAAATACTATAATTGTGATTTAAATAAATATCATAGTGAGATTTTTAG
>NW_018239507.1:0-432 GCF_001263595.1 Phalaenopsis equestris | reverse complement strand
AAGAGAACAAGAGTTAAAAAGAGTGAGGGTGAGAGCAGAAAAAAAGAGAGTGAAGGATAGGAAGAAAGAGGGAGTAAGCAAGGGAGATCGAGAGATAAACATAGTTAGTAAGAGAGAGGGAGGGATGGGTGTAGAGAAGAGAGAGATGGAGAGTGAGAGAGAACAATAAAAGAGGTGAAATAAAAGGGAGCGAGAGAGAAAGAGATAATGAGAGAGGGAGTTGATAAAGCACACTCTCTCTCATAACATCAACCTCTATCATATCATCAGCTTCACACCCTCCCTCTCCACCCTCCCTCTCATTGACTCCTTACCTCACCAACTCTCCTTCTATATCTCTTTCTCATCTCTCATTTGTCTCTCTTACTCTCCTTATGTCTTCTCTCAATCTTTATCCCTTGCCCACCTCTCTCTTCTCTTATCCTCAATCTC
>NW_018239506.1:0-408 GCF_001263595.1 Phalaenopsis equestris | reverse complement strand
ACATAAATTAGAACAATAAAGATAAATGAATAAATGACTACATCACACTAGAAAAGTTAAAACTTCACATGTTATGTTGATATTAAATATTCAAATTAAAGACAACCACCATATAACTAAGAAAACAACAAAAATATCACAATCAATTAGTACAAGCTCTATATAAATAAATGGTAAGAACAATTTAATAAAGGAAGTGGTCATCACAAACAAACATGTAATATGTTCATCACAACATAAACAAACAAAAGTCCACAACAACAATATTCTAATATACATAAACATAATAACACAAATAAAGCTGCAGGATCCAATAATCGACAAAGAAAATCAGTAACAATTAGGATATTCCTTATTAAGCATTGGAACTCTATGAGAAGTGTTGACCTCACTTTTGGTTGAGGTCTA
>NW_018239505.1:0-2298 GCF_001263595.1 Phalaenopsis equestris | reverse complement strand
TGAAAATCTGTTGTTCAAAAACTGGTGTTTCAAAAACAGCTAGTCTATTTGAAAAACAAAGTTTTACAATTGAAAATTGTGAACTAATGAGTGTAATGCACGATTTTGTTTGAAAAAAAATAGTTCTGAAAGTGATGTCTGTGGAATAAATTCACTGATAATTAATCAAGTTTTTTCAACTCACAACACCATAAGAGAATTTAAGATGAACATTAGCCGAATTTTCTGTTCTCAAAATAATCATACAAACATAAGTTCATCATAATATATTCAATCATATTAACTCTAAAAAAAGGTAAAATACATGTTTCAAGTCCCCTAAAATTCTCCAATAAAGTGCCAAAAACAAATTCCTCCAATGAGGGTTACCTTTGCCTTGAAATTAAAAAAATGTGTTGTTAAACCAAACAAAAATTCAACAAATTGCATCACAGGAACCTAAATGAGCATTTACACATACCACATAATTTCTATGTATTTAAAAAAATGTGATAATATTGACGTGACATCGAGGTGATATTAAGATGATATATAAGTGGTGTTGATGTGATATTGAGGTGGTATTGGAAATTTTGTGTCAAGGTATTATTGAGGTGGTATTTCGGTTGTATTGATGTCATATTGGGATGGTATCAATGTGGTATTGTGGGTTTTAGGAGAATATATTATTGAGATGGTATTGAGATGGTATTGGAGTGGTTTTGATGTGACAGTGAAGTGGTATTGGGGGTTTTGTGCCAAGATATTATTGGGTTAGTATTTTGGAGGTTTTGTGGGCTTTGGAAAAATATATTATTGAGTGGTACTGAGGTGATATTGTGATGACGTTGATGTGTTATTGAGATGGTATTGAAGTTTTGTGTCAAGATATTATTGAGGTGGTATTGATGTAGTATTGTGGGTTATGCGAGAATACATTATTGGGATGGTATTGAGGTGATACTGGGGTGGTATTGATGTAGTATTTAGAAAGTATTGGAGTTTTGTGCCTAGATATTATTGGGATAGTATTGATGTGGTATTGAGACAATACTGTAGTTTTTGGGAGAAAATATTATTGGGGTTATATTGAGGCGATATTGGGATGGTATTGATGTGATAAATGAGGTTTTGTGCCAAGATATTATTGGACGGATATTATGGGTTTTGGTAGAATATATTATTGGGGTGTTATTGAAGAGTTCAAAATTTGGACATGAGAAGGTGGAGAGAAACTGAACTTTCAGGCCGGAACGTGGGCAATGGCAAGAAGACAATGGTCAGGTGGTACCGAGAGAAATACCCAAATTGAACGAGGGAAATGGGAAGGAGGAGACTATCTGCAGGCTTCAGGAAGGAGACGATGAGCTGCGTGCCTCGGTAAGAAAACAAGCAGCACGCAGCTTCACGTCGCGGTCGCTAGGGCAGGAACGCAGGCCACAACTTCGTGTAGACGATGAGGGCTTCATGAAGGAGACGAAGCTCTGCGGGCTTCGGAAGGAGACGAGGGCTTTGAGTGCTTCGTGAAGACAACGAGGGCTTCGATTCACGGTCACTAGGGAAGGAATGCGGGTATCAGGAAGACGTTGCAAGGGCAATGAGTAAAACTTTATGCCTGCTACAACGACATCAGATATATTACATTCGCGTTTAAAAACACGATTTTTAACAAATCATGGTTAAAAAGATTGGAAAAAACGCACCTTTAATAAGCTATGTGTTGGATCGGGAGTATCCGTCTTCATCGTTTTTGCCGCATATGAATCCAATATTAAAATGCTGGGCTCAGCAATCATCTTCCAGTCCTTTATTTCTCCCTTTCTTTTCATGTTTTTTTGCCTGCGAAGTGCTACCATTCCTCTTAAAAAAATGCGCCAAACTTATCATGCCTGCATGCATATTATATTTGCCTTCAGACTGCAGCTTTGCTTCCTGTCGTTATCCTGCTGGAGCCATACTTACGCCTGTCATTTATCTTTTTTTTTTTTGATTTTACAGTAAATGAGTAAAGTTGTTAAATATATGATAAATAAATATATGAATCTTAAATAGGTGAGCAGGATCGCTTATCTAATGTTTTTTAGGGTATTTACATAAATACCCAAGTATTAATTACATATATACCTATCAACTGAACTTTGTTTTTTATATTTATACCACCAAAATCTTTCATATATCACATAAAATATACCATAATTTTAATTTTAAAACTGAAAACACACCTTTTATGGATAGTTATGCATGGTAAAGGTGGCATGCATGTAATAATAGACACTTAGACGTTGATATGTAAATACAAAAGAATTGAGTGGCATGTAT